>NC_133339.1:6601200-6901200 GCF_030506205.2 Paramisgurnus dabryanus
GTGTGCTTGCTGTGCTTTGTGTGCCTGCTGTGCTTTGTGTGCTTGCTGTGCTTTGTGAGCTTGTTGTGCTTTGTATGCCTGTTGTGATTTGTGTAATTGATGTGCTTTGTGTGCTTGCTGTGCTTTGTGAGCTTGCTATGCTTTGTTTGCTTGCTGTGCTTTGTGTGCTTGCTGTGCTTTGTGAGCTTGCTATGCTTTGTTTGCTTGCTGTGCTTTGTGTGCTTGCTGTGCTTTGTGTGCTTGATGTGCTTTGTGAGCTTGCTGTGCTTTGTGAGCTTGCTGTGCTTTGTGTGCTTGCTGTGCTTTGTGAGCTTGCTGTGCTTTGTGGGCTTGCTGTGCTTTGTGTGCTTGCTGTGGTTTGTGTGCTTGCTGTGCTTTGTGAGCTTGCTGTGCTTTGTGTGCCTGCTGTGATTTGTGTAATTGCTGTGCTTGTGTGCTTGCTGTGCATTGTGAGCTTGCTGTGCTTTGTGTGCTTGCTGTGCTTTGTGTGCTTGCTGTGCTTTGTGAGCTTGCTGTGCTTTGTGTGCCTGCTGTGATTTGTGTAATTGCTCTGCTTTGTGAGCTTGCCGTGCTTTGTGTGCTTGCTGTGCTGTGTGTGCATTGCGCCGAAGGTGCTTGACCCCGTGTTGCTGCTTGCAGCTATATTTAGGGGTCAAGCACCGAAGGTGCTGAGACACCTATTGTAATTGTTAGTATTATTATTATTATTATTATTATTATTTTTCCCCAATGGGAGTCTATGGCAGCCCTATGAACCGTACATAGGAAAATGATGAAATTTGGCACAGATGTAGAGGTGGTCATAAATAGTCATGTGACCAAAAATGGGGTCTTTAGCAGTAACTCTATAGCGCCACCAGTAGTCCAAAAATTCAATGTTCAAACTGTTATAATTGGTGAACCATTTGATCTATGAAAATTCTGCTTAGTACACGTGATTGCTCTCATCCCGCTTATTGAATTTGATACTTTACAGTAAGACTCCACCCATTACAGTAGCGGCCATTTTGAAATGTACAGTATTTCGTTTTTTCGCTACTCCTCCTTCAAATGTGGTTCAATTCTTATGAAATTTGGCACAGATGATCTTTGGAGTGAGCCGCATAGAAATGACCGAACGGAATTTTGATATTTATCTTTGTTCAAAAGTAATAAATGCGCAAACTTAACGAGGTTGACGCAAAAATGGTTCTGAAGCTGTAGCTCAGTCATTCTTTGATCAATTGAAATGAAATTTGGTACACTTCATGTGGACCATGATCTTGGGGTCCATGCCAAATTTGGTGACAGCGCCACCTATGGGTCATGAGATAATAAAATAGGCTATTTTTGCCCATAACTTCTGAACTGCTTGTCAGAAAATTATGATCTTGATGTCTATGGATTGCTTACCTCATGCCGCATCTGTCAATGTGTATTATGCCGGGTTTGACCGAACCACCTGTCTGCCATTTTGAAATTTAACATAAATTGTTATATTTTTTGAACTATATGACATATCCGCACAAAAATTGGTAAGGAGCTTTGACATGATGTCCTGAAGTTACCTGGGAAGTCAGAGTACAGCGCCACCTAGGGGTTATAAACTATTACAATTCTTATTAATATTATACTGTTATCTCTTTCTGCTGCCCAATGAACCATGTCAACTGAGTGGCGCACCTAGTTAATCGTATGCATTGAGATTCTGAGATCCTGGGTTCGAATCCCACCTGAGTCAGGTATTTTGTTCTTCCTCATCAATTCTTCTAAACCTGTCTGTAGTTCACATGTGTTCTATTTTTCCATGTTTGCTGTTGTTGCTCTGCATTGTGGTGGTTCTGCTCTATGATTCCTGAGCCTTGCGTTTTTGATGCAATTTATGGTGCTTGCTGTGCTTTGTGTGCTTGCTGTGCTTTGTGTGCTTGCTGTGCTTTGTGAGCTTGCTGTGCTTTGTGAGCTTACTGTGCTTTGTGTGCTTGCTGTGCTTTGTGAGCTTGCTGTGCTTTGTGTGCTTGCTGTGCTTTGTGAGCTTGCTGTGCTTTGTGAGCTTGCTGTGCTTTGTGTGCTTGCTGTGCTTTGTGAGCTTGCTATGCTTTGTGTACTTGCTGTGCTTTGTGTGCTTGCTGTGCTTTGTGTGCTTGCTGTGCTTTGTGTGCTTGCTGTGCTTTGTGAGCTTGCTGTGCTTTGAGTGCCTGCTGTGATTTGTGTAATTAATGTGCTTTGTGTGCTTGCTGTGCTTTGTGAGCTTGCTATGCTTTGTGTGCTTGCTGTGCTTGCTGTGCTTTGTGTGCTTGCTGTGCTTTGTGAGCTTGCTGTGCTTTGTGTGCTTGCTGTGCTTTGTGAGCTTACTGTGCTTTGTGTGCCTGCTGTGATTTGTGTAATTGCTGTGCTTTGTGTGCTTGGTGTGCATTGTGAGCTTGCTGTGCTTTGTGTGCTTGCTGTGCTTTGTGTGCTTGCTGTGCTTTGTGAGCTTGCTGTGCTTTGTGTGCTTGCTGTGCTTTGTGTGCCTGCTGTGCTTTGTGTGCTTGCTGTGTTTTGTGAGCTTGCTGTGCTTTGTATGCCTGTTGTGATTTGTGTAATTGATGTGCTTTGTGTGCTTGCTGTGCTTTGTGAGCTTGCTATGCTTTGTTTGCTTGCTGTGCTTTGTGTGCTTGCTGTGCTTTGTGTGCTTGATGTGCTTTGTGAGCTTGCTGTGCTTTGTGTGCTTGCTGTGCTTTGTGAGCTTGCTGTGCTTTGTGAGCTTGCTGTGCTTTGTGTGCCTGCTGTGATTTGTGTAATTGCTGTGCTTGTGTGCTTGCTGTGCATTGTGAGCTTGCTGTGCTTTGTATGCTTGCTGTGCTTTGTGAGCTTGCTGTGCTTTGTGAGCTTGCTGTGCTTTGTGTGCCTGCTGTGATTTGTGTAATTGCTCTGCTTTGTGAGCTTGCCGTGCTTTGTGTGCTTGCTGTGCTGTGTGTGCATTGCGCCGAAGGTGCTTGACCCCGTGTTGCTGCTTGCAGCTATATTTAGGGGTCAAGCACCGAAGGTGCTGAGACACCTATTGTAATTGTTAGTATTATTATTATTATTATTATTCTGCTTCTTCTTCTTCTTAGCCATAGGTGTCTATGGCAGCCCTATGAACCGTACATAGGAAAATGATGAAATTTGGCACAGTTGTAGTGGTGGTCTTAAAAAGTCATGTGACCAAAAATGGGGTCTCTAGTACTAACTCTATAGCGCCACCAGCAGTGCAAAAATTCAATGTTCAAAGGGTTATAACTTCTGATCCGCTTGATCTATGAAAATTCTACTTAGTACACGTGATTGCTCTCCTCATGCTTGTTGCTTTTAATACCTTACAGTAAAACTCCACTAATTACAGTAGCGGCCATTTTGAAATGTACAGTATTCCATTTTTTCGCTACTCCTCCTTCAAATGTTGTTCAATTCTTATGAGATTTGGCACAGATGATCTTTGGAGTAAGCCGCATAGAAATGACTGAACAGAATTTTGATATTTATCTTTGTTCAAAAGTAATAAATGCGCAAACTTAACGAGGTTGACGCAAAAATGGTTCTGAAGCTGTAGTTCAGTCATTCTTTGATCAATTGAAATGAAATTTGGTACACTTCATGTGGACCATGAACTTGGGGTCCATGCCAAATGTGGTGACAGCGCCACCTATGGGTCATGAGATAATAAAATAGGCTATTTTTGCCCATAACTTCTGAACTGTTTGTCAGAAAATTATGATCTTGATGTCTATGGATTGCTTACCTCATGCCGCATCTGTCGATGTGTATTATGCCGGGTTTGACCGAACCGCCTGTCCGCCATTTTGAAATTTCACATAATTTGTTATATTTTTGGAAATATTGGACATATCCGCGCAAAAATTAGTAAGGAGCTTCGACATGATGTCCTGAAGGTACCTGGGAAGTCAGAGTACAGCGCCACCTAGGGGTTATAAACTATAACAGTTCTTATGGAACTGCTTATAACTTCTGAATACTTTGTCTGATATTATATTTTTGATATCTTAACTGTTGTTGCTCCGCACTGCAGTGGTTCTGCTCTGCATTTGCTTTGCTTCGGGTTCGGGCTCTGTATTGCGCGCTTTCTGCGCTTTGCGCATTTGCTGCGTCGTGCCGTTTTTGCTGTGCTTTGGGTGCTCATTGCGCTGAAGGTGCTTGACCCCGTATCGCTGCTTGCAGCTATATTTAGGGGTCAAGCACCGAAGGTGCTGAGACACCTATTGGAATTGTACTTTTTTCTTCTTCTTAGCCATTGGTGTCTATGGCAGCCCTATGAACCGTATGTAGGAAAATGATGAAATTTGGCACAGTTGTAGTGGTGGTCATAAATAGTCATGTGGCCAAAAATGGGGTCTCTAGCAGTAACTCTATAGCGCCACCATCATCTCAAAAATTCAATGTTCAAATGGTTATAACTCATGATCCATTTGCTCTATGAAAATTCTACTTAGTACACGTGATTGCTCTCCTCATGCTTATTGTTTTTAATACCTTACAGTAAGACTCCACCCATTACAGTAGCGGCCATTTTGAAATGTACAGTATTTCGTTTTTTCGCTACTCCTCCTTCAAATTTGGTTCAATTCTTATGAGATTTGGCACATGTGATCTTTGGAGTGAGACGCATAGAAATGACTGAACAGAATTTTGATATTTTTCTTTATTTAAAAGTAATTAATGCGTGAACTTAACAAGATTGACGCAAAATTGGTTCTGAAGCTGTATCTCGGTCATTCTTTGATCAATCAAGATGAAATTTGGTACGCTTTATGTCGACCATGAACTGGGGGTCCATGCCAAATTTGGTGACAGCGCCACCTATGGGTCATGAGATAGTAAAAAAGGCTATTTTTGCGCATAACTTCTGAATCGTTTGTCAGAAAATTATGATATTGGTGTCTACGGATTCCTTACCTCATGCCGCATCTGTCGATGTGTATTATGCCGGGTTTGACCGAACCGCCTGTCCGCCATTTTGAAATTTGTCATAAATTGTTATAACTTTTGAAGTATTGGATATATTGGCGCAAAAATCGGTAGGAAGCTTTGGCATGATGTCCTGATTGTATCTGGGAAGTCAGAATACAGCGCCACCTAGGGGTTATAAACTATAACAGTTCTTATAGAACTGCTCATAACTTCTGAATACTTTGTCGGATATTAATTTTCTTTGTGAAATTGTATTCACTGGTTTATGCCGATTGCAACGATACCTCGTTTGTCATTTTCCATCATTCTGTTCATGTGTTATTGTAAGGAATATGGTAAATGATTTTTTCGCTACTCCTTTTACAAATTTTGTTTATTTTATGCCAGGTTCTGCTCGTATAATGTTTGGAGCAATCCGCACAGAAATGACTGAACAGATTTTTCTTGCACCTAGGAATTTTTTTGAGAAAAACCTCTGTAAAGTTGATCGTCCCTGTGATGTTGTCTATTTGTCATAGTTAATTACTTTATATTACATTTTATAGCGTTACTCTACGGAATGTTCTTCTTGTCTTCAATCTCACTTGAGCTTTTTGATTCTCATATACATTGTATTTCTGTGATTTCTGCTCTGCGGTGTCATTTCTACATCTTTGGTGATTGGCATATGTCAATGCTTGCATTTCTGTAATCTCTTTCCTGCTGCCCCTTGAGCTGTGTCTGCTGAGTGGCGCATCCACTAAGTCGTATGCATAGAGATCCTGAGTTCATGGGTTCGAATCCCACCTGAGGCAGGTGTTAATTTCTTCTATTAAAGTTTTGTTCTTTCCCACCTATTCTTCTTGACCTGTCTGTAGTTCACATATGTTCTATTTTTGCCATGTTTTCTGTTGCTGCTCTGCACTGCGGTGGTTCTGCTCTGACATTGCAACGATTTGTGTACTTGCTGCGCTTTGTGTTCTTGATGCACCTTGGGTGGTCAGTGAGCATTGGGTGATTGATACCTTCTATGTTGCTTGCTGTGCTTTGGGTGCTCATTGCGCTAAAGGTGCTTGGCCCCGAATCGCTGCTTGCAGCTATATTTAGGGGCCAAGCACCGAAGGTGCTGAGGCACCTATTGGAACTGTCAGTATTATTATTCTTCATCTTCCCCAATGGGAGTCTATGGCAGCCCTATGAACCGTACGTAGGAAAATGATGAAATTTGGCACAGTTGTAGTGGTGGTCTTAAAAAGTCATGTGACCAAAAATGGGGTCTCTAGTCCTAACTCTATAGCGCCACCACCAGTGCAAAAATTCAATGTTCAAATGGTTATAACTGCTGATCCGCTTGATCTATGAAAATTCTACTTAGTACACGTGATTACTCTCCTCATGCTTGTTGTTTTTAATACCTTACAGTAAGACTCCACCCATTACAGTAGCGGCCATTTTGAAATGTACAGTATTTCGTTTTTTCGCTACTCCTCCTTCAAATTTGGTTCAATTCTTATGAGATTTGGCACATGTGATCTTTGGAGTGAGCCGCATAGAAATGACTGAACAGAATTTTTATATTTTTCTTTATTTAAAAGTAATTAATGCGTGAACTTAACGAGATTGACGCAAAATTGGTTCTGAAGCTGTATCTCGGTCATTCTTTGATCAATCGAGATGAAATTTGGTACGCTTCATGTCGACCATGAACTGGGGGTCCATGCCAAATTTGGTGACAGCGCCACCTATGGGTCATGAGATAGTAAAAAAGGCTATTTTTGCGCATAACTTCTGAATCGTTTGTCAGAAAATTATGATATTGGTGTCTACGGATTCCTTACCTCATGCCGCATCTGTCGATGTGTATTATGCCGGGTTTGACCGAACCGCCTGTCCGCCATTTTGAAATTTGTCATAAATTGTTATAACTTTTGAAGTATTGGATATATTGGCGCAAAAATCGGTAGGAAGCTTTGGCATGATGTCCTGAATGTATCTGGGAAGTCAGAATACAGCGCCACCTAGGGGTTATAAACTATAACAGTTCTTATAGAACTGCTCATAACTTCTGAATACTTTGTCGGATATTAATTTTCTTTGTGAAATTGTATTCACTGGTTTATGCCGATTGCAACGATACCTCGTTTGTCATTTTCCATCATTCTGTTCATGGGTTATTGTAAGGCATATGGTAAATGATTTTTTCGCTACTCCTTTTACAAATTTTGTTTATTTTATGCCAGGTTCTGCTCGTATAATGTTTGGAGCAATCCGCACAGAAATGACTGAACAGATTTTTCTTGCACCTAGGAATTTTTTTGAGAAAAACCTCTGTAAAGTTGATCGTCCCTGTGATGTTGTCTATTTGTCATAGTTAATTACTTTATATAACATTTTATAGCGTTACTCTACGGAATGTTCTTCTTGTCTTCAATCTCACTTGAGCTTTTTGATTCTCATATACATTGTATTTCTGTGATTTCTGCTCTGCGGTGTCATTTCTACATCTTTGGTGATTGGCATATGTCAATGCTTGCATTTCTGTAATCTCTTTCCTGCTGCCCCTTGAGCTGTGTCTGCTGAGTGGTGCATCCACTAAGTCGTATGCATAGAGATCCTGAGTTCATGGGTTCGAATCCCACCTGAGGCAGGTGTTAATTTCTTCTATTAAAGTTTTGTTCTTTCCCACCTATTCTTCTTGACCTGTCTGTAGTTCACATATGTTCTATTTTTGCCATGTTTTCTGTTGCTGCTCTGCACTGCGGTGGTTCTGCTCTGTCATTGCAACGCTTTGGGTACTTGCTGCGCTTTGTGTTCTTGATGCACCTTGGGTGGTCAGTGAGCATTGGGTGATTGATACCTTCTATGTTGCTTGCTGTGCTTTGGGTGCTCATTGCGCTAAAGGTGCTTGGCCCCGAATCGCTGCTTGCAGCTATATTTAGGGGCCAAGCACCTATGGTGCTGTGGCACCTATTGTTTCTGTTAGTATTATTATTATTATTTTTCCGCTTCCCCAATGGGAGTCTATGGCAGCCCTATGAACCGTATGTAGGAAAATGATGAAATTTGGCACAGTTGTAGTGGTGGTCATAAATAGTCATTTGGCCAAAAATGGGGTCTCTAGCAGTAACTCTATAGCGCCACCATCATCTCAAAAATTCAATGTTCAAATGGTTATAACTCGTGATCCATTTGCTCTATGAAAATTCTACTTAGTACACGTGATTGCTCTCCTCATGCTAATTGTTTTTAATACCTTACAGTAAGACTCCACCCATTACAGTAGCGGCCATTTTGAAATGTACAGTATTTCGTTTTTTCGCTACTCCTCCTTCAAATTTGGTTCAATTCTTATGAGATTTGGCACATGTGATCTTTGGAGTGAGCCGCATAGAAATGACTGAACAGAATTTTGATATTTTTCTTTATTTAAAAGTAATTAATGCGTAAACTTAACGAGATTGACGCAAAATTGGTTCTGAAGCTGTATCTCGGTCATTCTTTGATCAATCGAGATGAAATTTGGTACGCTTCATGTCGACCATGAAATGGGGGTCCATGCCAAATTTGGTGACAGCGCCACCTATGGGTCATGAGATAGTAAAAAAGGCTATTTTTGCGCATAACTTCTGAATCGTTTGTCAGAAAATTATGATCTTGGTGTCTACGGATTCCTTACCTCATGCCGCATCTGCCGATATGTATTATGCCGGGATTGACCGAACCGCCTGTCCGCCATTTTGAAATCTGTGATAAATTGCTATATCTTTTGAATTATCGGATATATCGGCGCAAACATCGGTAGGGAGCTTCGGCATGATGTCCTGAGGAAATCAGAGTACAGCGCCACCTAGGGGTTATAAACTATAACAGTTCTTATTGAATTGCTTATAACTTCTGAATTCTTTGGCATGTAAGCTCTTTTCTGCTGACCCTTGAGCTGTGTCTACTGAGTGGCGCATTTGTTAAGTCGTTTGCATAGAGATCCTGAGTTCATGGGTTCGAATCCCATCTGAGCCAGGTGTTAATTTCTTCTATTATAGTTTTGTTCTTTCTCAAATATTCTTTTTGACCTGTCTGTAGTTCACATATGTTCTATTTTTGCCATGTTTTCTGTTGCTGCTCTGCACTGCGGTGGTTCTGCTCTGTCATTGCTACGCTTTGGGTTCTTTGCTGAGCCTTGTGTTCTTGATGCACCTTGGGTGCTCAATGCGCCCTGAGTGATTGATAAGTTGTATCTTTCTTGCTGTGCTTTGGGAGCTCATTGCGCTGATTGTGCTTGGCCCCGTATCGCTGCTTGCAGCTATATTTAGGGGTCAAGCACCGAAGGTGCTGAGACACCTATTGTAATTGTTAGTATTATTATTATTATTATTTTTCCCCAATGGGAGTCTATGGCAGCCCTATGAACCGTATGTAGGAAAATGATGAAATTTGGCACAGTTGTAGAGGTGGTAATAAATAGTCATGTGACCAAAAATGGGGTCTTTAGCACTAACTCTATAGCGCCACCAGTAGTCCAAAAATTCAATGTTCAAACTGTTATAACTGGTGAACCATTTGATCTATAAAAATTCTACTTAGTACACGTGATTGCTCTCATCCCGCTTATTGAATTTGATACTTTACAGTAAGACTCCACCCATTACAGTAGCGGCCATTTTGAAATGTACAGTATTTCGTTTTTTCGCTACTCCTTCTTCAAACGTGGTTCAATTCTTATGAGATTTGGCACAGATGATCTTTGGAGTGATCCGCACAGAAATGACCGAACAGAATTTTTATAATTATTTTTGTTCAAAAGTAATAAATGCGCAAACTTAACAAGGTTGACGCAAAAATGGTTCTGAAGCTGTAGCTCGGTCATTCTTTGATCAATTGAAATAAAATTTGGTACACTTAATGTTGACCATGAACCTGCGGTCCATGCCAAATTTGGTGACAGCGCCACCTATGGGTCATGAGATTTAAAAAAATGATATTTTTGCCCATAACTACTGAACTGTTTGTCAGAAAATTATGAACTTGCTGTCTATTGATACCTTGCCTCATGCCGCATCTGTCAATGTGTATTATGCCAGGTTTGACTGAACCGCCTGTCCGCCATTTTGAAATTTGACATAAATTGTTATATTTTTTGAACTATTGGACATATCTGCGCAAAAATTGATAAGGAGCTTTGACATGATATCCTGAAGGTACCTGAGAAGTCAGAGTACAGCGCCACCTAGGGTTTATAAACTAATTTGACATATGTTAATCCTTGTAGCTTTCTAATCTCTTTTCTGCTGCCTCATGAGCTGTGTTATCTGAGTGGCGCATCAAGTTAATCATATGTATTGAGATTCTGAGTTCCTGGGTTTGAATCCCACCTGAGTCAGGTATTTTGTTCTTCCTCATCAGTTCTTCTCAACCTGTCTGTAGTTCAAATGTGTTCTATTTTTTCATGTTTGCTGTTGTTGCTCTGCATTGTGGTGGTTCTTGCTGTGCTTTCTGTGTTTTGTGTGCTTTGTGTGCTTGCTGTGCTTTGGGAGTTTGCTGTGCTTTGTGTGCTGGTTGTGCTTTGTGAGCTTGCTGTGCTTTGTGAGCTTGCTGTGCTTGCTGTGCTTTGTGTGCTTGCAGTGCTTTTTTTGTTGCTATGCTTTGTGTGCTTGCTGTGCTTTGTGTGCTTACTGTGCTTTGTGTGCTTGCTGTGCTTTGTGAGCTTGCTGTGCTTTGTGAGCTTGCTGTGCTTTGTGTGCTTGATGTGCTTTGTGAGTTTGCTGTTCTTTGTGTGCTTACTGTGCCTTGGGTGCTTGCTGTGCTTTGTGAGCTTGCTGTGTTTTGTGTGTTTTCTTTGCTTTGTGAGTTTGCTGTGCTTTGTGAGCTTGCTGTGCTTTGTGAGCTTGCTGTGCTTTGTGTGCTAGCTGTGCTTTGTGAGTTTGCTGTGCTTTGTGAGATTACTGTGCTTTGTGTGCTTGCTGTACTTTGCGTGCTTGCTGTGCTTTGTGTGCTTGCTGTGCTTTGTGAGCTTGCTGTGCTTTGTGTAATTGCTGTGCTTTGTGTGCTTGCTGTGCATTGTGAGCTTGCTGTGCTTTGTGTGCTTGCTCTGCATTGTGAGCTTGCTGTGCTTTGTGTGCTTGCTGTGCTTTGTGTGCTTGCTGTGCTTTGTGTGCTTGCTGTGCTTTGTGAGCTTGCTGTGCTTTGTGTGCCTGCTGTGATTTGTGTAATTGCTGTGCTTTGTGTGCTTGCTGTGCATTGTGAACTTGCTGTGCTTTGTGTGCTTGCTGTGCTGTGTGTGCATTGCGCCGAAGGTGCTTGACCCCGTGTTGCTGCTTGCAGCTATATTTAGGGGTCAAGCACCGAAGGTGCTGAGACACCTATTGGAATTGTACTTTTTTCTTCTTCTTAGCCATTGGTGTCTATGGCAGCCCTATGAACCGTATGTAGGAAAATGATGAAATTTGGCACAGTTGTAGTGGTGGTCATAAATAGTCATGTGGCCAAAAATGGGGTCTCTAGCAGTAACTCTATAGCGCCACCATCATCTCAAAAATTCAATGTTCAAATGGTTATAACTCATGATCCATTTGCTCTATGAAAATTCTACTTAGTACACGTGATTGCTCTCCTCATGCTTATTGTTTTTAATACCTTACAGTAAGACTCCACCCATTACAGTAGCGGCCATTTTGAAATGTACAGTATTTCGTTTTTTCGCTACTCCTCCTTCAAATTTGGTTCAATTCTTATGAGATTTGGCACATGTGATCTTTGGAGTGAGCCGCATAGAAATGACTGAACAGAATTTTGATATTTTTCTTTATTTAAAAGTAATTAATGCGTGAACTTAACGAGATTGACGCAAAATTGGTTCTGAAGCTGTATCTCGGTCATTCTTTGATCAATCGAGATGAAATTTGGTACGCTTCATGTCGACCATGAACTGGGGGTCCATGCCAAATTTGGTGACAGCGCCACCTATGGGTCATGAGATAGTAAAAAAGGCTATTTTTGCGCATAACTTCTGAATCGTTTGTCAGAAAATTATGATATTGGTGTCTACGGATTCCTTACCTCATGCCGCATCTGTCGATGTGTATTATGCCGGGTTTGACCGAACCGCCTGTCCGCCATTTTGAAATTTGTCATAAATTGTTATAACTTTTGAAGTATTGGATATATTGGCGCAAAAATCGGTAGGAAGCTTTGGCATGATGTCCTGATTGTATCTGGGAAGTCAGAATACAGCGCCACCTAGGGGTTATAAACTATAACAGTTCTTATAGAACTGCTCATAACTTCTGAATACTTTGTCGGATATTAATTTTCTTTGTGAAATTGTATTCACTGGTTTATGCCGATTGCAACGATACCTCGTTTGTCATTTTCCATCATTCTGTTCATGTGTTATTGTAAGGAATATGGTAAATGATTTTTTCGCTACTCCTTTTACAAATTTTGTTTATTTTATGCCAGGTTCTGCTCGTATAATGTTTGGAGCAATCCGCACAGAAATGACTGAACAGATTTTTCTTGCACCTAGGAATTTTTTTGAGAAAAACCTCTGTAAAGTTGATCGTCCCTGTGATGTTGTCTATTTGTCATAGTTAATTACTTTATATTACATTTTATATCGTTACTCTACGGAATGTTCTTCTTGTCTTCAATCTCACTTGAGCTTTTTGATTCTCATATACATTGTATTTCTGTGATTTCTGCTCTGCGGTGTCATTTCTACATCTTTGGTGATTGGCATATGTCAATGCTTGCATTTCTGTAATTTCTTTCCTGCTGCCCCTTGAGCTGTGTCTGCTGAGTGGCGCATCCAATAAGTCGTATGCATAGAAATCCTGAGTTCATGGGTTCGAATCCCACCTGAGGCAGGTGTTAATTTCTTCTACTAAAGTTTTGTTCTTTCCCACCTATTCTTCTTGACCTGTCTGTAGTTCACATATGTTCTATTTTTGCCATGTTTTCTGTTGCTGCTCTGCACTGCGGTGGTTCTGCTCTGACATTGCAACGCTTTGGGTACTTGCTGCGCTTTGTGTTCTTGATGCACCTTGGGTGGTCAGTGAGCATTGGGTGATTGATACCTTCTATGTTGCTTGCTGTGCTTTGGGTGCTCATTGCGCTAAAGGTGCTTGGCCCCGAATCGCTGCTTGCAGCTATATTTAGGGGTCAAGCACCGAAGGTGCTGAGACACCTATTGTAATTGTTAGTATTATTATTAGGGGTCAAGCACCGAAGGTGCTGAGACACCTATTGTAATTGTTAGTATTATTATTATTATTATTCTGCTTCTTCTTCTTCTTCTTAGCCATAGGCGTCTATGGCAGCCCTATGAACCGTACATAGGAAAATGATGAAATTTGGCACAGTTGTAGTGGTGGTCTTAAAAAGTCATGTGACCAAAAATGGGGTCTCTAGTACTAACTCTATAGCGCCACCAGCAGTTCAAAAATTCAATGTTCAAAGGGTTATAACTTCTGATCCGCTTGATCTATGAAAATTCTACTTAGTACACGTGATTGCTCTCCTCATGCTTGTTGATTTTAATACCTTACAGTAAAACTCCACCCATTACAGTAGCGGCCATTTTGAAATGTACAGTATTCCATTTTTTCGCTACTCCTCCTTCAAATGTTGTTCAATTCTTATGAGATTTGGCACAGATGATCTTTGGAGTAAGCCGCATAGAAATGACTGAACAGAATTTTGATATTTATCTTTGTTCAAAAGTAATAAATGCGCAAACTTAACGAGGTTGACGCAAAAATGGTTCTGAAGCTGTAGCTCAGTCATTCTTTGATCAATTGAAATGAAATTTGGTACACTTCATGTGGACCATGAAGTTGGGGTCCATGCCAAATTTGGTGACAGCGCCACCTATGGGTCATGAGATAATAAAATAGGCTATTTTTGCCCATAACTTCTGAACTGTTTGTCAGAAAATTATGATCTTGATGTCTATGGATTGCTTACCTCATGCCGCATCTGTCGATGTGTATTATGCCGGGTTTGACCGAACCGCCTGTCCGCCATTTTGAAATTTCACATAATTTGTTATATTTTTTGAACTATTGGACATATCCGCGCAAAAATTAGTAAGGAGCTTCGACATGATGTCCTGAAGGTACCTGGGAAGTCAGAGTACAGCGCCACCTAGGGGTTATAAACTATAACAGTTCTCATGGAACTGCTTATAACTTCTGAATACTTTGTCTGATATTAATTTCTTTGTGAAATTGTATTCACTGGTTTATGCCGATTGCAACGATGCCTCGTTTGTCATTTTCCAACATTCTGTTCATGTGTTATTGTAAAGCATATGGTAGATTATTTTTTCGCTACTCCTTTTACAAATGTTGTTTATTTTATGCCAGGTACTGCTCGTATAATGTTTGGAGCAATCCGCACAGAAATGACCGAACAGATTTTTGATATTCTGTTCTCTTTCTTAGAAATACCACTCCAAAGTTGACCGTGCCTGTGACGTTGTCTATTTGTCATAGTAAATTAATGTGACTGTATATTACATTGTATAGCATTACTATACAGAATGATGTTCTTGTCTTCAATCTCATTTGAGCTTTTTGATTCCCATATACATTGTATTTCTGATAGTTCTGCTCTGCACTGTCAGTTCTGCATCTGTGTTGATTGGCACACGTCAATCCTTGAAGCACCTAAGCTGTTTTTTGCTGCCCTTTGAGCTGTGTTAGCTGAGTTGCGCATCTGGTTAACCACATGCCATGAGATTCTGAGGTCATGGGTTCAAACCCCATGTGCAGTGATATTTTGTCTTAACTTTTTTCTCACTTAAGTTTTGTGATTTTCATACAATACATTGTATTTCAGTTATTTGTGCTCTCTGTTGTCATTTCTGCACGTTTGGTAATTGCTGGATATCAATGTTTACAGCTCTAAATCTCTATTCTATAGCTTGGACACACCAACTCAGTGGTTTAATCGTTTACTCAGTGGCGCATGCGGTTAGTGCGTTGCTTTGGGAACCTGAGGTCATGGGTTCGAATCCCAGCTCTTACTTTCACTTATTGAGATTTCCTTTTGTGTTCCCTTTAACACGTTCTTCTCGACCTGTCTGGTTTTCCACACGTGTTATATTTTTGCCATCTTTACTGTTGTTGCTCCGCACTGCAGTGGTTCTGCTCTGCATTTGCTTTGCTTCGGGTTCGGGCTCTGTATTGCGCGCTTTCTGCGCTTTGCGCATTTGCTGCGTCGTGTGGTTTTTGCTGTGCTTTGGGTGCTCATTGCGCTGAAGGTGCTTGACCCCGCAATTGCTGCTTGCAGCTATATTTATTAGGGGTCAAGCACCGAAGGTGCTGAGACACCTATTGTAATTGTTAGTATTATTATTATTATTATTCTGCTTCTTCTTCTTCTTCTTAGCCATAGGCGTCTATGGCAGCCCTATGAACCGTACATAGGAAAATGATGAAATTTGGCACAGTTGTAGTGGTGGTCTTAAAAAGTCATGTGACCAAAAATGGGGTCTCTAGTACTAACTCTATAGCGCCACCAGCAGTTCAAAAATTCAATGTTCAAAGGGTTATAACTTCTGATCCGCTTGATCTATGAAAATTCTACTTAGTACACGTGATTGCTCTCCTCATGCTTGTTGATTTTAATACCTTACAGTAAAACTCCACCCATTACAGTAGCGGCCATTTTGAAATGTACAGTATTCCATTTTTTCGCTACTCCTCCTTCAAATGTTGTTCAATTCTTATGAGATTTGGCACAGATGATCTTTGGAGTAAGCCGCATAGAAATGACTGAACAGAATTTTGATATTTATCTTTGTTCAAAAGTAATAAATGCGCAAACTTAACAAGGTTGACGCAAAAATGGTTCTGAAGCTGTAGCTCAGTCATTCTTTGATCAATTGAAATGAAATTTGGTACACTTCATGTGGACCATGAACTTGGGGTCCATGCCAAATTTGGTGACAGCGCCACCTATGGGTCATGAGATAATAAAATAGGCTCTTTTTGCCCATAACTTCTGAACTGTTTGTCAGAAAATTATGATCTTGATGTCTATGGATTGCTTACCTCATGCCGCATCTGTCGATGTGTATTATGCCGGGTTTGACCGAACCGCCTGTCCGCCATTTTGAAATTTCACATAATTTGTTATATTTTTTGAACTATTGGACATATCCGCGCAAAAATTAGTAAGGAGCTTCGACATGATGTCCTGAAGGTACCTGGGAAGTCAGAGTACAGCGCCACCTAGGGGTTATAAACTATAACAGTTCTCATGGAACTGCTTATAACTTCTGAATACTTTGTCTGATATTAATTTCTTTGTGAAATTGTATTCACTGGTTTATGCCGATTGCAACGATGCCTCGTTTGTCATTTTCCAACATTCTGTTCATGTGTTATTGTAAAGCATATGGTAGATTATTTTTTCGCTACTCCTTTTACAAATGTTGTTTATTTTATGCCAGGTACTGCTCGTATAATGTTTGGAGCAATCCGCACAGAAATGACCGAACAGATTTTTGATATTCTGTTCTCTTTCTTAGAAATACCACTCCAAAGTTGACCGTGCCTGTGACGTTGTCTATTTGTCATAGTAAATTAATGTGACTGTATATTACATTGTATAGCATTACTATACAGAATGATGTTCTTGTCTTCAATCTCATTTGAGCTTTTTGATTCCCATATACATTGTATTTCTGATAGTTCTGCTCTGCACTGTCAGTTCTGCATCTGTGTTGATTGGCACACGTCAATCCTTGAAGCACCTAAGCTGTTTTTTGCTGCCCTTTGAGCTGTGTTAGCTGAGTTGCGCATCTGGTTAACCACATGCCATGAGATTCTGAGGTCATGGGTTCAAACCCCATGTGCAGTGATATTTTGTCTTAACTTTTTTCTCACTTAAGTTTTGTGATTTTCATACAATACATTGTATTTCAGTTATTTGTGCTCTCTGTTGTTATTTCTGCACGTTTGGTAATTGCTGGATATCAATGTTTACAGCTCTAAATCTCTATTCTATAGCTTGGACACACCAACTCAGTGGTTTAATCGTTTACTCAGTGGCGCATGCGGTTAGTGCGTTGCTTTGGGAACCTGAGGTCATGGGTTCGAATCCCAGCTCTTACTTTCACTTATTGAGATTTCCTTTTGTGTTCCCTTTAACACGTTCTTCTCGACCTGTCTGGTTTTCCACACGTGTTATATTTTTGCCATCTTTACTGTTGTTGCTCCGCACTGCAGTGGTTCTGCTCTGCATTTGCTTTGCTTCGGGTTCGGGCTCTGTATTGCGCGCTTTCTGCGCTTTGCGCATTTGCTGCGTCGTGTGGTTTTTGCTGTGCTTTGGGTGCTCATTGCGCTGAAGGTGCTTGACCCCGCAATTGCTGCTTGCAGCTATATTGGTCATTGTTTCTGTTAGTAAATTTTTCTTCTTCCCCAATGGGAGTCTATGGCAGCCCTATGAACTGTATGTAGGAAAATGATGAAATTTGGCACAGTTGTAGTGGAGGTCATAAATAGTCATGTGGCCAAAAATGGGGTCTCCAGCAGTAACCCTATAGCGCCACCATCAGCTCAAATATTCAATGTTCAAATGGTTATAACTGCTGATCCGCTTGATCTATGAAAATTCTACTTAGTACAGGTGATTGCTCTCCTCATGCTTATTGTTTTTAACACCTTACAGTAAGACTCCACCCATTACAGTAGCGGCCATTTTAAAATGTACAGTATTCCGTTTATTCGCTACTCCTCCTTCAAATTTGGTTCAATTGTTATGAAATTTGGCACAGGTAAACTTTGGAGTGAGCCGAACAGAAATGACTGAACAGAATTTTGATATTTATCTTTGTTCAAAAGTAATAAATGCGCAAACTTAACGAGGTTGACGCAAAAATGGTTCTGAAGCTGTAGCTCGGTCATTCTTTGATCAATTGAAATGAAATTTGGTACACTTCATGTGGACCATGAACTTGAGGTTCATGCCAACTTTGGTGACAGCGCCACCTATGGGTCATGAGATATGAAAATAGGCTATTTTTGCCCATAACTTCTGAACTGTTTGTCAGAAAATTATGATCTTGATGTCTATGGATTGCTTACCTCATGCCGCATCTGTCGATGTGTATTATGCAGGGTTTGACCACACACATCTGTCCGACATTTTGAAATTTGTCATAAATTGTTATATCTTTTGAACTATTGGACATATCCGTGCAAAAATCAGTAGGGAGTTTCACCATGATGTCCTGAGGAAATCAGAGAATAGCGCCACCTAGGGGTTATAAACTATAACAGTTCTTATAGAACTGCTTATAACTTCTGAATTCTTTGTATGGCATGTACGCTCTTTTCTGCTGCTCCTTGAGCTGTGTCTACTGAGTGGCACATCTGTCTAAGTCGTATGCATAGAGATCCTGAGTTCATGGGTTTGAATCCAGCCTGAGGCAGGTGTTAGTTTCTTCTATTAAAGTTTTGTTCTTTCCCACCTTTTCTTCTTGACCTGTCTGTAGTTCACATATGTTCTATTTTTGCCATGTTTTCTGTTGCTGCTCTGCCTTGCGGTGGTTCTGCTCTGTCATTGCAACGCTTTGGGTACTTGCTGCGCTTTGTGTTCTTGATGCCTCTTGGGTGGTCAGTGAGCATTGGGTTATTGATACCTTCTATGTTGCTTGCTGTGCTTTGGGTGCTCATTGCGCTAAAGGTGCTTGGCCCCGAATCGCTGCTTGCAGCTATATTTGTTAGTATTATTATTATTTATTATTATTATTATTATTATTTTTCCCCAATGGGAGTCTATGGCAGCCCTATGAACCGTACATAGGAAAATGATGAAATTTGGCACAGTTGTAGAGGTTGTCATAAATAGTCATGTGACCAAAAATGGGGTCTTTAGCAGTAACTCTATAGCGCCACCAGTAGTCCAAAAATTCAATGTTCAAACTGTTATAACTGGTGAACCATTTGATCTATGAAAATTCTACTTAGTACACCTGATTGCTCTCATCCCGCTTATTGAATTTGATACTTTACAGTAAGACTCCACCCATTACAGTAGCAGCCATTTTGAAATGTACAGTATTTTGTTTTTTCGCTACTCCTCCTTCAAATGCGGTTCAATTCTTATGAGATTTGGCACAGATGATCTTTGGAGTGAGCCGCATAGAAATGACCGAACAGAATTTTGATATTTATCTTTGTTCAAAAGTAATAAATGCGCAAACTTAACAAGGTTGACGCAAAAATGGTTCTGAAGCTGTAGCTCGGTCATTCTTTGATCAATTGAAATGAAATTTGGTACACTTCATGTCGACCATGAACTTGGGGTCCATGCCAAATTTGGTGACAGCGCCACCTATGGGTTATGAGATAATAAAATAGGCTATTTTTGCCCATAACTTCTGAACTGTTTGTCAGAAAATTATGATCTTGATGTCTATGGATTGCTTACCTCATGCCGCATCTGTCGATGTGAATTATGCCAGGTTTGACTGAACCGCCTGTCCGCCATTTTGAAATTTGACATAAATTGTTATATTTTTTGAACTATTGGACATATCTGTGCAAAAATTGATAAGGAGCTTTGACATGATATCCTGAAGGTACCTGAGAAGTCAGAGTACAGCGCCACCTAGGGTTTATAAACTAATTTGACATATGTTAATCCTTGTAGCTTTCTAATCTCTTTTCTGCTGCTTCATGAGCTGTGTCATCTGAGTGGCGCATCAAGTTAATCATATGTATTGAGATTCTGAGTTCCTGGGTTTGAATCCCACCTGAGTCAGGTATTTTGTTCTTCCTCATCAGTTCTTCTCAACCTGTCTGTAGTTCAAATGTGTTCTATTTTTCCATGTTTGCTGTTGTTGCTCTGCATTGTGGTGGTTCTTGCTGTGCTTTCTGTGCTTTGTGTGCTTTGTGTGCTTGCTGTGCTTTGGGAGTTTGCTGTGCTTTGTGTGCTGGTTGTGCTTTGTGAGCTTGCTGTGCTTTGTGAGCTTGCTGTGCTTGCTGTGCTTTGTGTGCTTGCAGTGCTTTTTTTGTTGCTATGCTTTGTGTGCTTGCTGTGCTTTGTGTGCTTACTGTGCTTTGTGTGCTTGCTGTGCTTTGTGAGCTTGCTGTGATTTGTGAGTTTGCTGTGCTTTGTGAGCTTGCTGTGCTTTCTGAGCTTGCTGTGCTTTGTGTGCTTGCTGCGCTTTGTGAGTTTGCTGTGCTTTGTGAGCTTGCTGTGCTTTGTGAGCTTGCTGTGCTTTGTGTGCTTGCTGTGCTTTGTGAGTTTGCTGTGCTTTGTGAGATTACTGTGCTTTGTGTGCTTGCTGTGCTTTGCGTGCTTGCTGTGCTTTGTGTGCTTGCTGTGCTTTGTGAGCTTGCTGTGCTTTGTGTAATTGCTGTGCTTTGTGTGCTTGCTGTGCATTGTGAGCTTGCTGTGCTTTGTGTGCTTGCTGTGCATTGTGAGCTTGCTGTGCTTTGTGTGCTTGCTGTGCTTTGTGTGCTTGCTGTGCTTTTTGTGCTTGCTGTGCTTTGTGAGCTTGCTGTGCTTTGTGTGCCTGCTGTGATTTGTGTAATTGCTGTGCTTTGTGTGCTTGCTGTGCATTGTGAACTTGCTGTGCTTTGTGTGCTTGCTGTGCTGTGTGTGCATTGCGCCGAAGGTGCTTGACCCCGTGTTGCTGCTTGCAGCTATATTTAGGGGCCAAGCACCTATGGTGCTGTGGCACCTATTGTTTCTGTTAGTATTATTATTATTATTTTTCCGCTTCCCCAATGGGAGTCTATGGCAGCCCTATGAACCGTATGTAGGAAAATGATGAAATTTGGCACAGTTGTAGTGGTGGTCATAAATAGTCATTTGGCCAAAAATGGGGTCTCTAGCAGTAACTCTATAGCGCCACCATCATCTCAAAAATTCAATATTCAAATGGTTATAACTCATGATCCATTTGCTCTATGAAAATTCTACTTAGTACACGTGATTGCTCTCCTCATGCTTATTGTTTTTGATACCTTACAGTAAGACTCCACCCATTACAGTAGCGGCCATTTTGAAATGTACAGTATTTCGTTTTTTCGCTACTCCTCCTTCAAATTTGGTTCAATTCTTATGAGATTTGGCACATGTGATCTTTGGAGTGAGCCGCATAGAAATGACTGAACAGAATTTTGATATTTTTCTTTATTTAAAAGTAATTAATGCGTGAACTTAACGAGATTGACGCAAAATTGGTTCTGAAGCTGTATCTCGGTCATTCTTTGATCAATCGAGATGAAATTTGGTACGCTTCATGTCGACCATGAACTGGGGGTCCATGCCAAATTTGGTGACAGCGC
Organism: Paramisgurnus dabryanus; assembly: GCF_030506205.2. Taxonomy (NCBI): domain Eukaryota; kingdom Metazoa; phylum Chordata; class Actinopteri; order Cypriniformes; family Cobitidae; genus Paramisgurnus; species Paramisgurnus dabryanus. The sequence continues at coordinate 6,622,413 of NC_133339.1, forward strand.
CACCTATGGGTCATGAGATAGGAAAAAAGGCTATTTTTGCGCATAACTTCTGAATCGTTTGTCAGAAAATTATGATCTTGGTGTCTACGGATTCCTTGGCTCATGCCGCATCTGTCGATGTGTATTATGCCGAGATTGACCGAACCGTCTGTCCGCCATTTTGAAATTTGTGATAATTTGCTATAACTTTTGAAGTATCGGATATATCGGCGCAAACATCGGTAGGGAGCTTCGGCATGATGTCCTGAGGAAATCAGAGTACAGCGCCACCTAGGGGTTATAAACTATAACAGTTCTTATCGAATTGCTTATAACTTCTGAATTCTTTGGCATGTAAGCTCTTATCTGCTGCTCCTTGAGCTGTGTCTACTGAGTGGCACATCTGTCTAAGTCGTACGCATAGAGATCCTGAGTTCATGGGTTCGAATCCAGCCTGAGGCAGGTGTTAGTTTCTTCTTTTAAAGTTTTGTTCTTTCCCACCTATTCTTCTTGACCTGTCTGTAGTTCACATATGTTCTATTTTTGCCATGTTTTCTGTTGCTGCTCTGCACTGCGGTGGTTCTGCTCTGTCATTGCAACGCTTTGGGTACTTGCTGCGCTTTGTGTTCTTGATGCACCTTGGGTGGTCAGTGAGCATTGGGTTATTGATACCTTCTATGTTGCTTGCTGTGCTTTGGGTGCTCATTGCGCTAAAGGTGCTTGGCCCCGAATCGCTGCTTGCAGCTATATTGTGGTCATTGTTTCTGTTAGTAAATTTTTCTTCTTCCCCAATGGGAGTCTATGGCAGCCCTATGAACCGTACATAGGAAAATGATGAAATTTGGCACAGTTGTAGTGGTGGTCATAAATAGTCATGTGCCCAAAAATGGGGTCTCTAGCACTAACTCTATAGCGCCACCAGCAGTGCAAAAATTCAATGTTCAAATGGTTATAACTGCTGATCCGCTTGATCTATGAAAATTCTACTTAGTACACGTGATTGCTCTCCTCATGCTTGTTGTTTTTAATGCCTTACAGTAAAACTCCACCCATTACAGTAGTGGCCATTTTGAAATGTACAGTATTTCGTTTTTTCGCTACTCCTCCTTCAAATTTGGTTCAATTGTTATGAAATTTGACACAGGTGATCTTTGGAGTTAGCCGCACAGAAATGACCGAACAGAATTTTGATATTTATCTTTGTTCAAAAGTAATAAAGGCACAAACTTAACGAGGTTGACACAAAAATGGTTCTGAAGCTGTAGCTCGGTCAATCTTTGATCAATTGAAATGAAATTTGGTACGCTTCACATGGACCATGAACTGGTGGTCCATGCAAAATGTGATGACAGCGCCACCTATGGGTCATGAGATATGAAAGTAGGCTATTTTTGCCCATAACTTCTGCACTGTTTGTCTGATATATATATTCTTTGTGGAATTAGTTTCACTGGTTTATGCCGATCGCAACGATACCTCGTTTGTCATTTTCCAACATTCTTTTCATGTGTTATTGTAAGGCATATGGTAAATGATCTTTTCGCTACTCCTTTTACAAATTTTGTTTATTTTATGCCAGGTTCTGCTCGTATAATGTTTGGAGCAATCCGCACAGAAATGACCGAACAGATTTTTTATATTCTGTTCTCTTTCTTAGAAATATTGCTCCAAAGTTGACCGTGCCTGTGATGTTGTCTATTTGTCATAGTTAATTACGTATATTACATTTCATAGCGTTTCTGTACAGAATGTTCTTCTTGTCATCAACCTCACTTGAGCTTGTTGATTCTTATATACATTATATTTCTGTTATATCTGCTCTGCTGTGTCATTTCTGCTTCTGTTGTGATTGGCATTTGTCAATGCTTTCATCTCTGTACACTCTATTCTGCTGCCTCATGAACTGTGTCAACTAAATGGCGTATCGTGTTAGTCACATGCAAAGAGATTCTGAGTTCTGGGTTCAAATCCTGCCTGGGGCAAGTTTTAATTTGTTTTATTAAAGTTTTGTTCTTTCTCACCTATTCTTCTCGACCTGTCTGTAGTTCACATATGTTCTATTTTCGTCATGTTTTCTGTTGCTGCTCTGCACTGCGGTGGTTCTGATCGGTGATTGCTACGCTTTGGGTACTTGTGTTCTTGATTCACCTTGGGTGTTCAATGCGCATTGGGTCATTGATACCTTCTATGTTGCTTGCTGTGCTTTGGGTGCTCATTGCGCTGAAGGTGCTTGGCCCCGAATCGCTGCTTGCAGCTATTTAGGGGTCAAGCACCGAAGGTGCTGAGACACCTATTGGAATTGTACTTTTTTCTTCTTCTTAGCCATTGGTGTCTATGGCAGCCCTATGAACCGTATGTAGGAAAATGATGAAATTTGGCACAGTTGTAGTGGTGGTCATAAATAGTCATGTGGCCAAAAATGGGGTCTCTAGCAGTAACTCTATAGCACCACCATCATCTCAAAAATTCAATGTTCAAATGGTTATAACTCATGATCCATTTGCTCTATGAAAATTCTACTTAGTACACGTGATTGCTCTCCTCATGCTTATTGTTTTTAATACCTTACAGTAAGACTCCACCCATTACAGTAGCGGCCATTTTGAAATGTACAGTATTTCGTTTTTTCGCTACTCCTCCTTCAAATTTGGTTCAATTCTTATGAGATTTGGCACATGTGATCTTTGGAGTGAGCCGCATAGAAATGACTGAACAGAATTTTGATATTTTTCTTTATTTAAAAGTAATTAATGCGTGAACTTAACGAGATTGACGCAAAATTGGTTCTGAAGCTGTATCTCGGTCATTCTTTGATCAATCGAGATGAAATTTGGTACGCTTCATGTCGATCATGAACTGGGGGTCCATGCCAAATCTGGTGACAGCGCCACCTATGGGTCATGAGATAGTAAAAAAGGCTATTTTTGCGCATAACTTCTGAATCGTTTGTCAGAAAATTATGATATTGGTGTCTACGGATTCCTTACCTCATGCCGCATCTGTCGATGTGTATTATGCCGGGTTTGACCGAACCGCCTGTCCGCCATTTTGAAATTTGTCATAAATTGTTATAACTTTTGAAGTATTGTATATATTGGCGCAAAAATCGGTAGGAAGCTTTGGCATGATGTCCTGATTGTATCTGGGAAGTCAGAATACAGCGCCACCTAGGGGTTATAAACTATAACAGTTCTTATAGAACTGCTCATAACTTCTGAATACTTTGTCGGATATTAATTTTCTTTGTGAAATTGTATTCACTGGTTTATGCCGATTGCAACGATACCTCGTTTGTCATTTTCCATCATTCTGTTCATGGGTTATTGTAAGGCATATGGTAAATGATTTTTTCGCTACTCCTTTTACAAATTTTGTTTATTTTATGCCAGGTTCTGCTCGTATAATGTTTGGAGCAATCCGCACAGAAATGACTGAACAGATTTTTCTTGCACCTAGGAATTTTTTTGAGAAAAACCTCTGTAAAGTTGATCGTCCCTGTGATGTTGTCTATTTGTCATAGTTAATTACTTTATATTACATTTTATAGCGTTACTCTACGGAATGTTCTTCTTGTCTTCAATCTCACTTGAGCTTTTTGATTCTCATATACATTGTATTTCTGTGATTTCTGCTCTGCGGTGTCATTTCTACATCTTTGGTGATTGGCATATGTCAATGCTTGCATTTCTGTAATCTCTTTCCTGCTGCCCCTTGAGCTGTGTCTGCTGAGTGGCGCATCCACTAAGTCGTATGCATAGAGATCCTGAGTTCATGGGTTTGAATCCCACCTGAGGCAGGTGTTAATTTCTTCTATTAAAGTTTTGTTCTTTCCCACCTATTCTTCTTGACCTGTCTGTAGTTCACATATGTTCTATTTTTGCAATGTTTTCTGTTGCTGCTCTGCACTGCGGTGGTTCTGCTCTGTCATTGCAACGCTTTGGGTACTTGCTGCGCTTTGTGTTCTTGATGCACCTTGAGTGGTCAGTGAGCATTGGGTGATTGATACCTTCTATGTTGCTTGCTGTGATTTGGGTGCTCATTGCGCTAAAGGTGCTTGGCCCCGAATCGCTGCTTGCAGCTATATTTAGGGGTCAAGCACCGAAGGTGCTGAGACACCTATTGTAATTGTTAGTATTATTATTATTATTATTATTCTGCTTCTTCTTCTTCTTAGCCATAGGCGTCTATGGCAGCCCTATGAACCGTACATAGGAAAATGATGAAATTTGGCACAGTTGTAGTGGTGGTCTTAAAAAGTCATGTGACCAAAAATGGGGTCTCTAGTACTAACTCTATAGCGCCACCAGCAGTTCAAAAATTCAATGTTCAAAGGGTTATAACTTCTGATCCGCTTGATCTATGAAAATTCTACTTAGTACACGTGATTGCTCTCCTCATGCTTGTTGATTTTAATACCTTACAGTAAAACTCCACCCATTACAGTAGCGGCCATTTTGAAATGTACAGTATTCCATTTTTTCGCTACTCCTCCTTCAAATGTTGTTCAATTCTTATGAGATTTGGCACAGATGATCTTTGGAGTAAGCTGCATAGAAATGACTGAACAGAATTTTGATATTTATCTTTGTTCAAAAGTAATAAATGCGCAAACTTAACGAGGTTGACGCAAAAATGGTTCTGAAGCTGTAGCTCAGTCAATCTTTGATCAATTGAAATAAAATTTGGTACACTTCATGTGGACCATGAACTTGGGGTCCATGCCAAATTTGGTGATAGCGCCACCTGTGGGTCATGAGATAATAAAATAGGCTATTTTTGCCCATAACTTCTGAACTGTTTGTCAGAAAATTATGATCTTGATGTCTATGGATTGCTTACCTCATGCCGCATCTGTCGATATGTATTATGCCGGGTTTGACCACACACATCTGTCCGACATTTTGAAATTTGTCATAAATTTTTATATCTTTTGAACTATTGGACATATCCGTGCAAAAATCAGTAGGGAGATTCAGCATGATGTCTTGAAGGTACCTTGGAAGTCAGAGTATAGCGCCACCTAGGGGTTATAAACTATAACAGTTCTTATGGAACTGCGTATAACTTCTGAATACTTTGTCTGATATTAATTTCTTTGTGAAATTGTATTCACTGGTTTATGCCGATTGCAACGATACCTCGTTTGTCATTTTCCAACATTCTGTTCATGTGTTATTGTAAAGCATATGGTAGATGATTTTTTGGATACTCTTTTTAGAAATTTTGTTTATTTTATGCCAGGTACTGCTCGTATAATGTTTGGAGCAATCCGCACAGAAATGACTGAACAGATTTTTGATATTCTGTTTTCTTTTTCTTAGAAATACCACTCCAAAGTTGACCGTGCCTGTGACGTTGTCTATTTGTCATAGTAAATTAATGTGACTGTATATTACATTGTATAGCATTACTATACAGAATGATCTTCTTGTCTTCAATCTCACTTGAGCTTTTTGATTCTCATATACATTGTATTTCTGTTAGTTCTGCTCTGCACTGTCAGTTCTGCATCTGTGTTGATTGGCATATGTCAATCCTTGCAGCACCTAAGCTGTTTTTTGCTGCCCTTTGAGCTGTGTTAACTGAGTTGCGCATCTGGTTGACCACATGCCATGAGATTCTGAGGTCATGGGTTTGAGTCCCATGGGCTGTGATATTTTGTCTTAACTTTTTTCTCACTTAAGTTTTGTGATTTTCATACTATACATTGTATTTCAGTTATTTGTGCTCTCTGTTGTCATTTCTGCACGTTTGGTAATTGCTGGATACAAATGTTTACAGCTCTAAATCTCTATTCTATAGCTTGGACACACCAACTCAGTGGTTTAATCGTTTACTCAGTGGCGCATGCGGTTAGTGCGTTGCTTTGGGAACCTGAGGTCATGGGTTCAAATCCCAGCTCTTACTTTCACTTATTGAGATTTCCTTTTGTGTTCCCTTTAACACGTTCTTCTCGACCTGTCTGGTTTTCCACACGTGTTATATTTTTGCCATCTTTACTGTTGTTGCTCCGCACTGCAGTGGTTCTGCTCTGCATTTGCTTTGCTTCGGGTTCGGGCTCTGTATTGCGCGCTTTCTGCGCTTTGCGCATTTGCTGCGTCGTGCCGTTTTTGCTGTGCTTTGGGTGCTCATTGCGCTGAAGGTGCTTGACCCCGAATCGCTGCTTGCAGCTATATTTAGGGGTCAAGCACCGAAGGTGCTGAGACACCTATTGTAATTGTTATTAGTATTATTATTATTATTATTCTGCTTCTTCTTCTTCTTCTTAGCCATAGGCGTCTATGGCAGCCCTATGAACCGTACATAGGAAAATGATGAAATTTGGCACAGTTGTAGTGGTGGTCTTAAAAAGTCATGTGACCAAAAATGGGGTCTCTAGTACTAACTCTATAGCGCCACCAGCAGTTCAAAAATTCAATGTTCAAAGGGTTATAACTTCTGATCCGCTTGATCTATGAAAATTCTACTTAGTACACGTGATTGCTCTCCTCATGCTTGTTGATTTTAATACCTTACAGTAAAACTCCACCCATTACAGTAGCGGCCATTTTGAAATGTACAGTATTCCATTTTTTCGCTACTCCTCCTTCAAATGTTGTTCAATTCTTATGAGATTTGGCACAGATGATCTTTGGAGTAAGCCGCATAGAAATGACTGAACAGAATTTTGATATTTATCTTTGTTCAAAAGTAATAAATGCGCAAACTTAACAAGGTTGACGCAAAAATGGTTCTGAAGCTGTAGCTCAGTCATTCTTTGATCAATTGAAATGAAATTTGGTACACTAAATGTGGACCATGAACTTGGGGTCCATGCCAAATTTGGTGACAGCGCCACCTATGGGTCATGAGATAATAAAATAGGCTATTTTTGCCCATAACTTCTGAACTGTTTGTCAGAAAATTATGATCTTGATGTCTATGGATTGCTTACCTCATGCCGCATCTGTCGATGTGTATTATGCCGGGTTTGACCGAACCGCCTGTCCGCCATTTTGAAATTTCACATAATTTGTTATATTTTTTGAACTATTGGACATATCCGCGCAAAAATTAGTAAGGAGCTTCGACATGATGTCCTGAAGGTACCTGGGAAGTCAAATACAGCGCCACCTAGGGGTTATAAACTATAACAGTTCTCATGGAACTGCTTGTAACTTCTGAATACTTTGTCTGATATTAATTTCTTTGTGAAATTGTATTCACTGGTTTATGCCGATTGCAACGATGCCTCGTTTGTCATTTTCCAACATTCTGTTCATGTGTTATTGTAAAGCATATGGTAGATTATTTTTTCGCTACTCCTTTTACAAATGTTGTTTATTTTATGCCAGGTACTGCTCGTATAATGTTTGGAGCAATCCGCACAGAAATGACCGAACAGATTTTTGATATTCTGTTCTCTTTCTTAGAAATACCACTCCAAAGTTGACCGTGCCTGTGACGTTGTCTATTTGTCATAGTAAATTAATGTGACTGTATATTACATTGTATAGCATTACTATACAGAATGATGTTCTTGTCTTCAATCTCATTTGAGCTTTTTGATTCCCATATACATTGTATTTCTGATAGTTCTGCTCTGCACTGTCAGTTCTGCATCTGTGTTGATTGGCACACGTCAATCCTTGAAGCACCTAAGCTGTTTTTTGCTGCCCTTTGAGCTGTGTTAGCTGAGTTGCGCATCTGGTTAACCACATGCCATGAGATTCTGAGGTCATGGGTTCAAACCCCATGTGCAGTGATATTTTGTCTTAACTTTTTTCTCACTTAAGTTTTGTGATTTTCATACAATACATTGTATTTCAGTTATTTGTGCTCTCTGTTGTTATTTCTGCACGTTTGGTAATTGCTGGATATCAATGTTTACAGCTCTAAATCTCTATTCTATAGCTTGGACACACCAACTCAGTGGTTTAATCGTTTACTCAGTGGCGCATGCGGTTAGTGCGTTGCTTTGGGAACCTGAGGTCATGGGTTCGAATCCCAGCTCTTACTTTCACTTATTGAGATTTCCTTTTGTGTTCCCTTTAACACGTTCTTCTCGACCTGTCTGGTTTTCCACACGTGTTATATTTTTGCCATCTTTACTGTTGTTGCTCCGCACTGCAGTGGTTCTGCTCTGCATTTGCTTTGCTTCGGGTTTGGGCTCTGTATTGCGCGCTTTCTGCGCTTTGCGCATTTTCTGCGTCGTGTGGTTTTTGCTGTGCTTTGGTTGCTCATTGCGCTGAAGCTGCTTGACCCCGCGTTGCTGCTTGCAGCTATATTGGTCATTGTTTCTGTTAGTAAATTTTTCTTCTTCCCCAATGGGAGTCTATGGCAGCCCTATGAACCGTATGTAGGAAAATGATGAAATTTGGCACAGTTGTAGTGGAGGTCATAAATAGTCATGTGGCCAAAAATGGGGTCTCCAGCAGTAACCCTATAGCGCCACCATCAGCTCAAAAATTCAATGTTCAAATGGTTATAACTGCTGATCCGTTTGATCTATGAAAATTCTACTTAGTACAGGTGATTGCTCTCCTCATGCTTGTTGCTTTTAACACCTTACAGTAAAACTCCACCCATTACAGTAGCGGCCATTTTGAAATGTACAGTATTCCATTTTTTCGCTACTCCTCCTTCAAATGTTGTTCAATTCTTATGAGATTTGGCACAGATGATCTTTGGAGTAAGCCGCATAGAAATGACTGAACAGAATTTTGATATTTATCTTTGTTCAAAAGTAATAAATGCGCAAACTTAACGAGGTTGACGCAAAAATGGTTCTGAAGCTGTAGCTCAGCCATTCTTTGATCAATTGAAATGAAATTTGGTACACTTCATGTGGACCATGAACTTGGGGTCCATGCCAAATTTGGTGACAGCGCCACCTATGGGTCATGAGATATGAAAGTAGGCTATTATTGCCCATAACTTCTGCACTGTTTTTCTGATATATATATTCTTTGTGGAATTAGTTTCACTGGTTTATGCCGATCGCAACGATACCTCGTTTGTCATTTTCCAACATTCTTTTCATGTGTTATTGTAAGGCATATGGTAAATGATCTTTTCGCTACTCCTTTTACAAATGTTGTTTATTTTATGCCAGGTTCTGCTCGTATAATGTTTGGAGCAATCCGCACAGAAATGACCGAACAGATTTTTTATATTCTGTTCTCTTTCCTAGAAATATTGCTCCAAAGTTGACCGTGCCTGTGATGTTGTCTATTTGTCATAGTTAAGTACGGTATATTACATTTCATAGCGTTTCTGTACAGAATGTTCGTCTTGTCTTCAACCTCACTTGAGCTTGTTGATTCTTATATACATTATATTTCTGTTATATCTGCTCTGCTGTGTCATTTCTGCTTCTGTGGTGATTGGCATTTGTCAATGCTTTCATCTCTGAACACTCTATTCTGCTGCCTCATGAACTGTGTCAACTAAATGGCGTATCGTGTTAGTCACATGCAAAGAGATTCTGAGTTCTTGGGTTCAAATCCCGCCTGGGGCAAGTTTTAATTTGTTCTATAAAAGTTTTGTTCTTTCTCACCTATTCTTCTCGACCTGTCTGTAGTTCACATATGTTCTATTTTCGTCATGTTTTCTGTTGCTGCTCTGCACTGCGGTGGTTCTGATCGGTGATTGCTACGCTTTGGGTACTTCTGTTCTTGATTCACCTTGGGTGTTCAATGCGCATTGGGTCATTGATACCTTCTATGTTGCTTGCTGTGCTTTGGGTGCTCATTGCGCTGAAGGTGCTTGGCCCCGAATCGCTGCTTGCAGCTATATTTATTATTATTATTATTCTTACTCTTGTCCAATGGGAGTCTATGGCAGCCCTATGAACCGTAAGTAGTAGAGTGATGAAATTTGGCACAGTTGTAGTGGTGGTCCTAAAAAGTCATGTGACCAAAAATGGGGTCTCTAGCAGTAACTCTATAGCGCCACCAGCAGTGCAAAAATTCAATGTTCAAACTGTTATAATTGGTGAACCATTTGATCTATGAAAATTCTACTTAGTACACGTGATTGCTCTCATCCCACTTATTGAATTTGATACTTTACAGTAAGACTCCACCCATTACAGTAGCGGCCATTTTGAAATGTACAGTATTTCGTTTTTTCGCTACTCCTCCTTCAAATTTGGTTCAATTCTTATGAGATTTGGCACATGTGATCTTTGGAGTGAGCCGCATAGAAATGACTGAACAGAATTTTGATATTTTTCTTTATTTAAAAGTAATTCATGCGTGAACTTAACGAGATTGACGCAAAATTGGTTCTGAAGCTGTATCTCGGTCATTCTTTGATCAATCGAGATGAAATTTGGTACGCTTCATGTCGACCATGAAATGGGGGTCCATGCCAAATTTGGTGACAGCGCCACCTATGGGTCATGAGATAGTAAAAAAGGCTATTTTTGCGCATAACTTCTGAATCGTTTGTCAGAAAATTATTATCTTGGTGTCTACGGATTCCTTACCTCATGCCGCATCTGTCGATGTGTATTATGCCGGGTTTGACCGAACCGCCTGTCCGCCATTTTGAAATTTGTCATAAATTGTTATAACTTTTGAAGTATTGGATATATTGGCGCAAAAATCGGTAGGAAGCTTTGGCATGATGTCCTGATTGTATCTGGGAAGTCAGAATACAGCGCCACCTAGGGGTTATAAACTATAACAGTTCTTATAGAACTGCTCATAACTTCTGAATACTTTGTCGGATATTAATTTTCTTTGTGAAATTGTATTCACTGGTTTATGCCGATTGCAACGATACCTCGTTTGTCATTTTCCATCATTCTGTTCATGTGTTATTGTAAGGCATATGGTAAATAATTTTTTCGCTACTCCTTTTACAAATTTTGTTTATTTTATGCCAGGTTCTGCTCGTATAATGTTTGGAGCAATCCGCACAGAAATGACTGAACAGATTTTTCTTGCACCTAGGAATTTTTTGAGAAAAACCTCTGTAAAGTTGATCGTCCCTGTGATGTTGTCTATTTGTCATAGTTAATTACTTTATATTACATTTTATAGCGTTACTCTACGGAATGTTCTTCTTGTCTTCAATCTCACTTGAGCTTTTTGATTCTCATATACATTGTATTTCTGTGATTTCTGCTCTGCGGTGTCATTTCTACATCTTTGGTGATTGGCAAATGTCAATGCTTGCATTTCTGTAATCTCTTTCCTGCTGCCCCTTGAGCTGTGTCTGCTGAGTGGCGCATCCACTAAGTCGTATGCATAGAGATCCTGAGTTCATGGGTTCGAATCCCACCTGAGGCAGGTGTTAATTTCTTCTATTAAAGTTTTGTTCTTTCCCACCTATTCTTCTTGACCTGTCTGTAGTTCACATATGTTCTATTTTTGCCATGTTTTCTGTTGCTGCTCTGCACTGCGGTGGTTCTGCTCTGTCATTGCAACGCTTTGGGTACTTGCTGCGCTTTGTGTTCTTGATGCACCTTGGGTGGTCAGTGAGCATTGGGTGATTGATACCTTCTATGTTGCTTGCTGTGCTTTGGGTGCTCATTGCGCTAAAGGTGCTTGGCCCCGAATCGCTGCTTGCAGCTATATTTATTATTATTATTCTGCTTCTTCTTCTTCTTCTTAGCCATAGGCGTCTATGGCAGCCCTATGAACCGTACATAGGAAAATGATGAAATTTGGCACAGTTGTAGTGGTGGTCTTAAAAAGTCATGTGACCAAAAATGGGGTCTCTAGTACTAACTCTATAGCGCCACCAGCAGTGCAAAAATTCAATGTTCAAATGGTTATAACTTCTGATCCGCTTGATCTATGAAAATTCTACTTAGTACACGTGATTGCTCTCCTCATGCTTGTTGTTTTTAATACCTTACAGTAAAACTCCACCCATTACAGTAGGGGCCATTTTGAAATGTACAGTATTCCGTTTTTTTGCTACTCCTCCTTCAAATTTGGTTCAATTGTTATGAATTTTGGCACAGATGATCATTGGAGTGAGCCGCCTAGAAATGACCGAACAGAATTTTGATATTTATTTTTGTTCAAAAGTAATAAATGCGCAAACTTAACGAGGTTGACGCAAAAATGGTTCTGAAGCTGTAGCTCGGTCATTCTTTGATCAATTGAAATGAAATTTGGTACACTTCATGTGGACCATGAATTTGGGGTCCATGCCAAATTTGGTGACAGCGCCACCTATGGGTCATGAGATAATAAAATAGGCTATTTTTGCCCATAACTTCTGAACTGTTTGTCAGAAAATTATGATCTTGATGTCTATGGATTGCTTACCTCATGCCGCATCTGTCGATGTGTATTATGCCGGGTTTGACCGAACCGCCTGTCCGCCATTTTGAAATTTCACATAATTTGTTAGATTTTTTGAACTATTGGACATATTAGATTGCAAAAATTAGTAAGGAGCTTCGACATGATGTCCTGAAGGTACCTGAGAAGTCAGAGTACAGCGCCACCTAGGGTTTATAAACTAATTTGACACATGTTAATCCTTGTAGCTCTCTAATCTCTTTTCTGCTTCCCCATGAGCTGTGTCAACTGAGTGTCGCATCTAGTTTATCATATGCATTGAGATTCTGAGTTCCTGGGTTTGAATCCCACCTGAGTCAGGTATTTTGTTCTTCCTCATCAATTCTTCTCAACCTGTCTGTAGTTCACATGTGTTCTATTTTTCCATGTTTGCTGTTGTTGCTGTGCTTTGTGTGCTTGCTGTGCTTTTTGTGCTTGCTGTGCTTTGGGAGTTTTCTGTGCTTTATGTGCTGGATGTGCTTTGTGAGCTTGCTGTGCTTTGTGAGCTTGCTATGCTTTGTGTGCTTACTGTGCTTTGTGAGCTTACTGTGCTTTGTGTGTTTGCTGTGCTTTGTGAGCTTGCTGTGCTTTGTGAGCTTGGTGTGCTTTGTGAGCTTACTATGCTTTGTGTGTTTGCTGTGCTTTGTGTGCTTGCTGTGCTTTGTGATCTTACTGTGCTTTGTGTGCTTGCTGTGCATTGTGAGCTTGCTGTGCTTTGTGTGCTTGCTGTGCTGTGTGTGCATCGCGCCGAAGGTGCTTGACCCCGTGTTGCTGCTTGCAGCTATATTTATTATTATTATCGTCCCATGGGAGTCTATGGCAGCCCTATGAACAGTACATAGGAAAATGATGAAATTTGGCACAGTTGTAGAGGTGGTCATAAATAGTCATGTGACCAAAAATGGGGTCTCTAGCAATAACTCTATAGCGCCACCAGCAGTGCAAAAAATCAATGTTCAAACTGTTATAAATAGTGAACCATTTGATCTATGAAAATTCTACTTAGTACACGTGATTGCTCTCATCCCGCTTATTGAATTTGATACTTTACAGTAAGACTCCACCCATTACAGTAACGGCCATTTTGAAATGTACAGTATTTTGTTTTTTCGCTACTCCTCCTTCAAATGTGGTTCAATTCTTATGAGATTTGGCACAGGTGATCTTTGGAGTGAGCCGCATAGAAATGACTGAACAGAATTTTGATATTTATCTTTGTTCAAAAGTAATAAATGCGCAAACTTAACGAGGTTGACGCAAAAATGGTTCTGAAGCTGTAGCTCGGTCATTCTTTGATCAATTGAAATGAAATTTGGTACACTTCATGTCGACCATGAACTTGGGGTCCATGCCAAATTTGGTGACAGCGCCACCTATGGGTAATGAGATAGGAAAATAGGCTATTTTTGCCCATAACTTCTGAACTGTTTGTCAGAAAATTATGATCTTGATGTCTATGGATTGCTTACCTCATGCCGCATCTGTCGATGTGTATTATGCCGGGTTTGACCAAACCGCCTGTCCGCCATTTTGAAATTTGACATAAATTGTTATATTTTTGAACTATTGGACATATCTGCGCAAAAATTGATAAGGAGCTTTGACATGATATCCTGAAGGTACCTGAGAAGTCAGAATACAGCGCCACCTAGGGTTTATAAACTAATTTGACATATGTTAATCCTTGTAGCTTTCTAATCTCTTTTCTGCTGCCTCATGAGCTGTGTCATCTGAGTGGCGCATCAAGTTAATCATATGTATTGAGATTCTGAGTTCCTGGGTTTGAATCCCACCTGAGTCAGGTCTTTTGTTCTTCCTCATCAGTTCTTCTCAACCTGTCTGTAGTTCAAATGTGTTCTATTTTTCCATGTTTGCTGTTGTTGCTCTGCATTGTGGTGGTTCTTGCTGTGCTTTCTGTGCTTTGTGTGCTTTGTGTGCATGCTGTACTTTGGGAGTTTGCTGTGCTTTGTGTGCTGGTTGTGCTTTGTGAGCTTGCTGTGCTTTGTGAGCTTGCTGTGCTTTGTGTGCTTGCAGTGCTTTTTTGTTGCTATGCTTTGTGTGCTTGCTGTGCTTTGTGTGCTTACTGTGCTTTGTGTGCTTGCTGTGCTTTGTGAGCTTGCTGTGCTTTGTGAGCTTGCTGTGCTTTGTGAGCTTGCTGTGCTTTGTGAGCTTGCTGTGCTTTGTGTGCTTGCTGTGCTTTGTGAGTTTGCTGTGCTTTGTGAGCTTGCTGTGCTTTGTGAGCTTGCTGTGCTTTGTGTGCTTGCTGTGCTTTGTGAGTTTGCTATGCTTTGTGAGATTACTGTGCTTTGTGTGTTTGCTGTGCTTTGCGTGCTTGCTGTGCTTTGTGTGCTTGCTGTGCTTTGCGAGCTTGCTGTGCTTTGTGTAATTGCTGTGCTTTGTGTGCTTGCTGTGCATTGTGAGCTTGCTGTGCTTTGTGTGCTTGCTGTGCATTGTGAGCTTGCTGTGCTTTGTGTGCTTGCTGTGCTTTGTGTGCTTGCTGTGCTTTGTGTGCTTGCTGTGCTTTGTGAGCTTGCTGTGCTTTGTGTGCCTGCTGTGATCTGTGTAATTGCTGTGCTTTGTGTGCTTGCTGTGCATTGTGAATTTGCTGTGCTTTGTGTGCTTGCTGTGCTGTGTGTGCATTGCGCCGAAGGTGCTTGACCCCGTGTTGCTGCTTGCAGCTATATTTATTAGGGGTCAAGCACCGAAGGTGCTGAGACACCTATTGTAATTGTTAGTATTATTAGGGGTCAAGCACCGAAGGTGCTGAGACACCTATTGTAATTGTTAGTATTATTATTATTATTATTCTGCTTCTTCTTCTTCTTCTTAGCCATAGGCGTCTATGGCAGCCCTATGAACCGTACATAGGAAAATGATGAAATTTGGCACAGTTGTAGTGGTGGTCTTAAAAAGTCATGTGACCAAAAATGGGGTCTCTAGTACTAACTCTATAGCGCCACCAGCAGTTCAAAAATTCAATGTTCAAAGGGTTATAACTTCTGATCCGCTTGATCTATGAAAATTCTACTTAGTACACGTGATTGCTCTCCTCATGCTTGTTGATTTTAATACCTTACAGTAAAACTCCACCCATTACAGTAGCGGCCATTTTGAAATGTACAGTATTCCATTTTTTCGCTACTCCTCCTTCAAATGTTGTTCAATTCTTATGAGATTTGGGACAGATGATCTTTGGAGTAAGCCGCATAGAAATGACTGAACAGAATTTTGATATTTATCTTTGTTCAAAAGTAATAAATGCGCAAACTTAACAAGGTTGACGCAAAAATGGTTCTGAAGCTGTAGCTCAGTCATTCTTTGATCAATTGAAATGAAATTTGGTACACTAAATGTGGACCATGAACTTGGGGTCCATGCCAAATTTGGTGACAGCGCCACCTATGGGTCATGAGATAATAAAATAGGCTATTTTTGCCCATAACTTCTGAACTGTTTGTCAGAAAATTATGATCTTGATGTCTATGGATTGCTTACCTCATGCCGCATCTGTCGATGTGTATTATGCCGGGTTTGACCGAACCGCCTGTCCGCCATTTTGAAATTTCACATAATTTGTTATATTTTTTGAACTATTGGACATATCCGCGCAAAAATTAGTAAGGAGCTTCGACATGATGTCCTGAAGGTACCTGGGAAGTCAAATACAGCGCCACCTAGGGGTTATAAACTATAACAGTTCTCATGGAACTGCTTGTAACTTCTGAATACTTTGTCTGATATTAATTTCTTTGTGAAATTGTATTCACTGGTTTATGCCGATTGCAACGATGCCTCGTTTGTCATTTTCCAACATTCTGTTCATGTGTTATTGTAAAGCATATGGTAGATTATTTTTTCGCTACTCCTTTTACAAATGTTGTTTATTTTATGCCAGGTACTGCTCGTATAATGTTTGGAGCAATCCGCACAGAAATGACCGAACAGATTTTTGATATTCTGTTCTCTTTCTTAGAAATACCACTCCAAAGTTGACCGTGCCTGTGACGTTGTCTATTTGTCATAGTAAATTAATGTGACTGTATATTACATTGTATAGCATTACTATACAGAATGATGTTCTTGTCTTCAATCTCATTTGAGCTTTTTGATTCCCATATACATTGTATTTCTGATAGTTCTGCTCTGCACTGTCAGTTCTGCATCTGTGTTGATTGGCACACGTCAATCCTTGAAGCACCTAAGCTGTTTTTTGCTGCCCTTTGAGCTGTGTTAGCTGAGTTGCGCATCTGGTTAACCACATGCCATGAGATTCTGAGGTCATGGGTTCAAACCCCATGTGCAGTGATATTTTGTCTTAACTTTTTTTCTCACTTAAGTTTTGTGATTTTCATACAATACATTGTATTTCAGTTATTTGTGCTCTCTGTTGTTATTTCTGCACGTTTGGTAATTGCTGGATATCAATGTTTACAGCTCTAAATCTCTATTCTATAGCTTGGACACACCAACTCAGTGGTTTAATCGTTTACTCAGTGGCGCATGCGGTTAGTGCGTTGCTTTGGGAACCTGAGGTCATGGGTTCGAATCCCAGCTCTTACTTTCACTTATTGAGATTTCTTTTTGTGTTCCCTTTAACACGTTCTTCTCGACCTGTCTGGTTTTCCACACGTGTTATATTTTTGCCATCTTTACTGTTGTTGCTCCGCACTGCAGTGGTTCTGCTCTGCATTTGCTTTGCTTCGGGTTTGGGCTCTGTATTGCGCGCTTTCTGCGCTTTGCGCATTTTCTGCGTCGTGTGGTTTTTGCTGTGCTTTGGGTGCTCATTGCGCTGAAGCTGCTTGACCCCGCGTTGCTGCTTGCAGCTATATTTAGGGGTCAAGCACCGAAGGTGCTGAGACACCTATTGTAATTGTTAGTATTATTATTATTATTATTCTGCTTCTTCTTCTTCTTCTTAGCCATAGGCGTCTATGGCAGCCCTATGAACCGTACATAGGAAAATGATGAAATTTGGCACAGTTGTAGTGGTGGTCTTAAAAAGTCATGTGACCAAAAATGGGGTCTCTAGTACTAACTCTATAGCGCCACCAGCAGTTCAAAAATTCAATGTTCAAAGGGTTATAACTTCTGATCCGCTTAATCTATGAAAATTCTACTTAGTACACGTGATTGCTCTCCTCATGCTTGTTGATTTTAATACCTTACAGTAAAACTCCACCCATTACAGTAGCGGCCATTTTGAAATGTACACTATTCCATTTTTTCGCTACTCCTCCTTCAAATGTTGTTCAATTCTTATGAGATTTGGCACAGATGATCTTTGGAGTAAGCCGCATAGAAATGACTGAACAGAATTTTGATATTTATCTTTGTTCAAAAGTAATAAATGCGCAAACTTAACGAGGTTGACGCAAAAATGGTTCTGAAGCTGTAGCTCAGTCATTCTTTGATCAATTGAAATGAAATTTGGTACACTTCATGTGGACCATGAACTTGGGGTCCATGCCAAATTTGGTGACAGCGCCACCTATGGGTCATGAGATAATAAAATAGGCTATTTTTGCCCATAACTTTTGAACTGTTTGTCAGAAAATTATGATCTTGATGTCTATGGATTGCTTACCTCATGCCGCATCTGTCGATGTGTATTATGCCGGGTTTGACCGAACCGCCTGTCCGCCATTTTGAAATTTCACATAATTTGTTATATTTTTTGAACTATTGGACATATCCGCGCAAAAATTAGTAAGGAGCTTCGACATGATGTCCTGAAGGTACCTGGGAAGTCAGAGTACAGCGCCACCTAGGGGTTATAAACTATAACAGTTCTCATGGAACTGCTTATAACTTCTGAATACTTTGTCTGATATTAATTTCTTTGTGAAATTGTATTCACTGGTTTATGCCGATTGCAACGATGCCTCGTTTGTCATTTTCCAACATTCTGTTCATGTGTTATTGTAAAGCATATGGTAGATTATTTTTTCGCTACTCCTTTTACAAATGTTGTTTATTTTATGCCAGGTACTGCTCGTATAATGTTTGGAGCAATCCGCACAGAAATGACCGAACAGATTTTTGATATTCTGTTCTCTTTCTTAGAAATACCACTCCAAAGTTGACCGTGCCTGTGACGTTGTCTATTTGTCATAGTAAATTAATGTGACTGTATATTACATTGTATAGCATTACTATACAGAATGATGTTCTTGTCTTCAATCTCATTTGAGCTTTTTGATTCCCATATACATTGTATTTCTGATAGTTCTGCTCTGCACTGTCAGTTCTGCATCTGTGTTGATTGGCACACGTCAATCCTTGAAGCACCTAAGCTGTTTTTTGCTGCCCTTTGAGCTGTGTTAGCTGAGTTGCGCATCTGGTTAACCAAATGCCATGAGATTCTGAGGTCATGGGTTCAAACCCCATGTGCAGTGATATTTTGTCTTAACTTTTTTCTCACTTAAGTTTTGTGATTTTCATACAATACATTGTATTTCAGTTATTTGTGCTCTCTGTTGTTATTTCTGCACGTTTGGTAATTGCTGGATATCAATGTTTACAGCTCTAAATCTCTATTCTATAGCTTGGACACACCAACTCAGTGGTTTAATCGTTTACTCAGTGGCGCATGCGGTTAGTGCGTTGCTTTGGGAACCTGAGGTCATGGGTTCGAATCCCAGCTCTTACTTTCACTTATTGAGATTTCCTTTTGTGTTCCCTTTAACACGTTCTTCTCGACCTGTCTGGTTTTCCACACGTGTTATATTTTTGCCATCTTTACTATTGTTGCTCCGCACTGCAGTGGTTCTGCTCTGCATTTGCTTTGCTTCGGGTTCGGGCTCTGTATTGCGCGCTTTCTGCGCTTTGCGCATTTGCTGCGTCGTGTGGTTTTTGCTGTGCTTTGGGTGCTCATTGCGCTGAAGGTGCTTGACCCCGCAATTGCTGCTTGCAGCTATATTTATTATTATTATTCTGCTTCTTCTTCTTCTTCTTAGCCATAGGCGTCTATGGCAGCCCTATGAACCGTACATAGGAAAATGATGAAATTTGGCACAGTTGTAGTGGTGGTCTTAAAAAGTCATGTGACCAAAAATGGGGTCTCTAGTACTAACTCTATAGCGCCACCAGCAGTTCAAAAATTCAATGTTCAAAGGGTTATAACTTCTGATCCGCTTGATCTATGAAAATTCTACTTAGTACACGTGATTGCTCTCCTCATGCTTGTTGATTTTAATACCTTACAGTAAAACTCCACCCATTACAGTAGCGGCCATTTTGAAATGTACAGTATTTCGTTTTTTCGCTACTCCTCCTTCAAATTTGGTTCAATTCTTATGAGATTTGGCACATGTGATCTTTGGAGTGAGCCGCATAGAAATGACTGAACAGAATTTTGATATTTATCTTTGTTCAAAAGTAATAAATGCGCAAACTTAACGAGGTTGACGCAAAAATGGTTCTGAAGCTGTAGCTCAGTCATTCTTTGATCAATTGAAATGAAATTTGGTACACTTCATGTGGACCATGAACTTGGGGTCCATGCCAAATTTGGTGACAGCGCCACCTATGGGTCATGAGATAATAAAATAGGCTATTTTTGCCCATAACTTCTGAACTGTTTGTCAGAAAATTATGATCTTGATGTCTATGGATTGCTTACCTCATGCCGCATCTGTCGATGTGTATTATGCCGGGTTTGACCGAACCGCCTGTCCGCCATTTTGAAATTTCACATAATTTGTTATATTTTTTGAACTATTGGACATATCCGCGCAAAAATTAGTAAGGAGCTTCGACATGATGTCCTGAAGGTACCTGGGAAGTCAGAGTACAGCGCCACCTAGGGGTTATAAACTATAACAGTTCTCATGGAACTGCTTATAACTTCTGAATACTTTGTCTGATATTAATTTCTTTGTGAAATTGTATTCACTGGTTTATGCCGATTGCAACGATGCCTCGTTTGTCATTTTCCAACATTCTGTTCATGTGTTATTGTAAAGCATATGGTAGATTATTTTTTCGCTACTCCTTTTACAAATGTTGTTTATTTTATGCCAGGTACTGCTCGTATAATGTTTGGAGCAATCCGCACAGAAATGACCGAACAGATTTTTGATATTCTGTTCTCTTTCTTAGAAATACCACTCCAAAGTTGACCGTGCCTGTGACGTTGTCTATTTGTCATAGTAAATTAATGTGACTGTATATTACATTGTATAGCATTACTATACAGAATGATGTTCTTGTCTTCAATCTCATTTGAGCTTTTTGATTCCCATATACATTGTATTTCTGATAGTTCTGCTCTGCACTGTCAGTTCTGCATCTGTGTTGATTGGCACATGTCAATCCTTGAAGCACCTAAGCTGTTTTTTGCTGCCCTTTGAGCTGTGTTAGCTGAGTTGCGCATCTGGTTAACCACATGCCATGAGATTCTGAGGTCATGGGTTCAAATCCCATGTGCAGTGATATTTTGTCTTAACTTTTTTCTCACTTAAGTTTTGTGATTTTCATACAATACATTGTATTTCAGTTATTTGTGCTCTCTGTTGTTATTTCTGCACGTTTGGTAATTGCTGGATATCAATGTTTACAGCTCTAAATCTCTATTCTATAGCTTGGACACACCAACTCAGTGGTTTAATCGTTTACTCAGTGGCGCATGCGGTTAGTGCGTTGCTTTGGGAACCTGAGGTCATGGGTTCGAATCCCAGCTCTTACTTTCACTTATTGAGATTTCCTTTTGTGTTCCCTTTAACACGTTCTTCTCGACCTGTCTGGTTTTCCACACGTGTTATATTTTTGCCATCTTTACTGTTGTTGCTCCGCACTGCAGTGGTTCTGCTCTGCATTTGCTTTGCTTCGGGTTCGGGCTCTGTATTGCGCGCTTTCTGCGCTTTGCGCATTTGCTGCGTCGTGTGGTTTTTGCTTTGCTTTGGGTGCTCATTGCGCTGAAGGTGCTTGACCCCGCAATTGCTGCTTGCAGCTATATTTATTATTATTATTATTCTGCTTCTTCTTCTTCTTCTTAGCCATAGGCGTCTATGGCAGCCCTATGAACCGTACATAGGAAAATGATGAAATTTGGCACAGTTGTAGTGGTGGTCTTAAAAAGTCATGTGACCAAAAATGGGGTCTCTAGTACTAACTCTATAGCGCCACCAGCAGTTCAAAAATTCAATGTTCAAAGGGTTATAACTTCTGATCCGCTTGATCTATGAAAATTCTACTTAGTACACGTGATTGCTCTCCTCATGCTTGTTGATTTTAATACCTTACAGTAAAACTCCACCCATTACAGTAGCGGCCATTTTGAAATGTACAGTATTCCATTTTTTCGCTACTCCTCCTTCAAATGTTGTTCAATTCTTATGAGATTTGGCACAGATGATCTTTGGAGTAAGCCGCATAGAAATGACTGAACAGAATTTTGATATTTATCTTTGTTCAAAAGTAATAAATGCGCAAACTTAACGAGGTTGACGCAAAAATGGTTCTGAAGCTGTAGCTCAGTCATTCTTTGATCAATTGAAATGAAATTTGGTACACTTCATGTGGACCATGAACTTGGGGTCCATGCCAAATTTGGTGACAGCGCCACCTATGGGTCATGAGATAATAAAATAGGCTATTTTTGCCCATAACTTCTGAACTGTTTGTCAGAAAATTATGATCTTGATGTCTATGGATTGCTTACCTCATGCCGCATCTGTCGATGTGTATTATGCCGGGTTTGACCGAACCGCCTGTCCGCCATTTTGAAATTTCACATAATTTGTTATATTTTTGGAAATATTGGACATATCCGCGCAAAAATTAATAAGGAGCTTCGACATGATGTCCTGAAGGTACCTGGGAAGTCAGAGTACAGCGCCACCTAGGGGTTATAAACTATAACAGTTCTTATGGAACTGCTTATAACTTCTGAATACTTTGTCTGATATTATATTTTTGCCATCTTTACTGTTGTTGCTCCGCACTGCAGTGGTTCTGCTCTGCATTTGCTTTGCTTCGGGTTCGGGCTCTGTATTGCGCGCTTTCTGCGCTTTGCGCATATGCTGCGTCGTGCCGTTTTTGCTGTGCTTTGGGTGCTCATTGCGCCGAAGGTGCTTGACCCCGTATCGCTGCTTGCAGCTATATTTATTATTATTATTATTCTGCTTCTTCTTCTTCTTAGCCATAGGTGTCTATGGCAGCCCTATGAACCGTACATAGGAAAATGATGAAATTTGGCACAGTTGTAGTGGTGGTCTTAAAAAGTCATGTGACCAAAAATGGGGTCTCTAGTACTAACTCTATAGCGCCACCAGCAGTGCAAAAATTCAATGTTCAAAGGGTTATAACTTCTGATCCGCTTGATCTATGAAAATTCTACTTAGTACACGTGATTGCTCTCCTCATGCTTGTTGCTTTTAATACCTTACAGTAAAACTCCACTAATTACAGTAGCGGCCATTTTGAAATGTACAGTATTCCATTTTTTCGCTACTCCTCCTTCAAATGTTGTTCAATTCTTATGAGATTTGGCACAGATGATCTTTGGAGTAAGCCGCATAGAAATGACTGAACAGAATTTTGATATTTATCTTTGTTCAAAAGTAATAAATGCGCAAACTTAACGAGGTTGACGCAAAAATGGTTCTGAAGCTGTAGTTCAGTCATTCTTTGATCAATTGAAATGAAATTTGGTACACTTCATGTGGACCATGAACTTGGGGTCCATGCCAAATGTGGTGACAGCGCCACCTATGGGTCATGAGATAATAAAATAGGCTATTTTTGCCCATAACTTCTGAACTGTTTGTCAGAAAATTATGATCTTGATGTCTATGGATTGCTTACCTCATGCCGCATCTGTCGATGTGTATTATGCCGGGTTTGACCGAACCGCCTGTCCGCCATTTTGAAATTTCACATAATTTGTTATATTTTTGGAAATATTGGACATATCCGCGCAAAAATTAGTAAGGAGCTTCGACATGATGTCCTGAAGGTACCTGGGAAGTCAGAGTACAGCGCCACCTAGGGGTTATAAACTATAACAGTTCTTATGGAACTGCTTATAACTTCTGAATACTTTGTCTGATATTATATTTTTGATATCTTAACTGTTGTTGCTCCGCACTGCAGTGGTTCTGCTCTGCATTTGCTTTGCTTCGGGTTCGGGCTCTGTATTGCGCGCTTTCTGCGCTTTGCGCATTTGCTGCGTCGTGCCGTTTTTGCTGTGCTTTGGGTGCTCATTGCGCTGAAGGTGCTTGACCCCGTATCGCTGCTTGCAGCTATATTTAGGGGTCAAGCACCGAAGGTGCTGAGACACCTATTGTAATTGTTAGTATTATTATTATTATTATTCTGCTTCTTCTTCTTCTTCTTAGCCATAGGCGTCTATGGCAGCCCTATGAACCGTACATAGGAAAATGATGAAATTTGGCACAGTTGTAGTGGTGGTCTTAAAAAGTCATGTGACCAAAAATGGGGTCTCTAGTACTAACTCTATAGCGCCACCAGCAGTTCAAAAATTCAATGTTCAAAGGGTTATAACTTCTGATCCGCTTGATCTATGAAAATTCTACTTAGTACACGTGATTGCTCTCCTCATGCTTGTTGATTTTAATACCTTACAGTAAAACTCCACCCATTACAGTAGCGGCCATTTTGAAATGTACAGTATTCCATTTTTTCGCTACTCCTCCTTCAAATGTTGTTCAATTCTTATGAGATTTGGCACAGATGATCTTTGGAGTAAGCCGCATAGAAATGACTGAACAGAATTTTGATATTTATCTTTGTTCAAAAGTAATAAATGCGCAAACTTAACGAGGTTGACGCAAAAATGGTTCTGAAGCTGTAGCTCAGTCATTCTTTGATCAATTGAAATGAAATTTGGTACACTTCATGTGGACCATGAACTTGGGGTCCATGCCAAATTTGGTGACAGCGCCACCTATGGGTCATGAGATAATAAAATAGGCTCTTTTTGCCCATAACTTCTGAACTGTTTGTCAGAAAATTATGATCTTGATGTCTATGGATTGCTTACCTCATGCCGCATCTGTCGATGTGTATTATGCCGGGTTTGACCGAACCGCCTGTCCGCCATTTTGAAATTTCACATAATTTGTTATATTTTTTGAACTATTGGACATATCCGCGCAAAAATTAGTAAGGAGCTTCGACATGATGTCCTGAAGGTACCTGGGAAGTCAGAGTACAGCGCCACCTAGGGGTTATAAACTATAACAGTTCTCATGGAACTGCTTATAACTTCTGAATACTTTGTCTGATATTAATTTCTTTGTGAAATTGTATTCACTGGTTTATGCCGATTGCAACGATGCCTCGTTTGTCATTTTCCAACATTCTGTTCATGTGTTATTGTAAAGCATATGGTAGATTATTTTTTCGCTACTCCTTTTACAAATGTTGTTTATTTTATGCCAGGTACTGCTCGTATAATGTTTGGAGCAATCCGCACAGAAATGACCGAACAGATTTTTGATATTCTGTTCTCTTTCTTAGAAATACCACTCCAAAGTTGACCGTGCCTGTGACGTTGTCTATTTGTCATAGTAAATTAATGTGACTGTATATTACATTGTATAGCATTACTATACAGAATGATGTTCTTGTCTTCAATCTCATTTGAGCTTTTTGATTCCCATATACATTGTATTTCTGATAGTTCTGCTCTGCACTGTCAGTTCTGCATCTGTGTTGATTGGCACACGTCAATCCTTGAAGCACCTAAGCTGTTTTTTGCTGCCCTTTGAGCTGTGTTAGCTGAGTTGCGCATCTGGTTAACCACATGCCATGAGATTCTGAGGTCATGGGTTCAAACCCCATGTGCAGTGATATTTTGTCTTAACTTTTTTCTCACTTAAGTTTTGTGATTTTCATACAATACATTGTATTTCAGTTATTTGTGCTCTCTGTTGTTATTTCTGCACGTTTGGTAATTGCTGGATATCAATGTTTACAGCTCTAAATCTCTATTCTATAGCTTGGACACACCAACTCAGTGGTTCAATCGTTTACTCAGTGGCGCATGCGGTTAGTGCGTTGCTTTGGGAACCTGAGGTCATGGGTTCGAATCCCAGCTCTTACTTTCACTTATTGAGATTTCCTTTTGTGTTCCCTTTAACACGTTCTTCTCGACCTGTCTGGTTTTCCACACGTGTTATATTTTTGCCATCTTTACTGTTGTTGCTCCGCACTGCAGTGGTTCTGCTCTGCATTTGCTTTGCTTCGGGTTCGGGCTCTGTATTGCGCGCTTTCTGCGCTTTGCGCATTTGCTGCGTCGTGTGGTTTTTGCTGTGCTTTGGGTGCTCATTGCGCTGAAGGTGCTTGACCCCGCAATTGCTGCTTGCAGCTATATTTAGGGGTCAAGCACCGAAGGTGCTGAGACACCTATTGTAATTGTTAGTATTATTATTATTATTATTATTATTCTGCTTCTTCTTCTTCTTCTTAGCCATAGGCGTCTATGGCAGCCCTATGAACCGTACATAGGAAAATGATGAAATTTGGCACAGTTGTAGTGGTGGTCTTAAAAAGTCATGTGACCAAAAATGGGGTCTCTAGTACTAACTCTATAGCGCCACCAGCAGTTCAAAAATTCAATGTTCAAAGGGTTATAACTTCTGATCCGCTTGATCTATGAAAATTCTACTTAGTACACGTGATTGCTCTCCTCATGCTTGTTGATTTTAATACCTTACAGTAAAACTCCACCCATTACAGTAGCGGCCATTTTGAAATGTACAGTATTCCATTTTTTCGCTACTCCTCCTTCAAATGTTGTTCAATTCTTATGAGATTTGGCACAGATGATCTTTGGAGTAAGCCGCATAGAAATGACTGAACAGAATTTTGATATTTATCTTTGTTCAAAAGTAATAAATGCGCAAACTTAACGAGGTTGACGCAAAAATTGTTCTGAAGCTGTAGCTCAGTCATTCTTTGATCAATTGAAATGAAATTTGGTAGACTTCATGTGGACCATGAACTTGGGGTCCATGCCAAATTTGGTGACAGCGCCACCTATGGGTCATGAGATAATAAAATAGGCTATTTTTGCCCATAACTTCTGAACTGTTTGTCAGAAAATTATGATCTTGATGTCTATGGATTGCTTACCTCATGCCGCATCTGTCGATGTGTATTATGCCGGGTTTGACCGAACCGCCTGTCCGCCATTTTGAAATTTCACATAATTTGTTATATTTTTGGAAATATTGGACATATCCGCGCAAAAATTAATAAGAAGCTTCGACATGATGTCCTGAAGGTACCTGGGAAGTCAGAGTACAGCGCCACCTAGGGGTTATAAACTATAACAGTTCTTATGGAACTGCTTATAACTTCTGAATACTTTGTCTGATATTATATTTTTGCCATCTTTACTGTTGTTGCTCCGCACTGCAGTGGTTCTGCTCTGCATTTGCTTTGCTTCGGGTTCGGGCTCTGTATTGCGCGCTTTCTGCGCTTTGCGCATATGCTGCGTCGTGCCGTTTTTGCTGTGCTTTGGGTGCTCATTGCGCCGAAGGTGCTTGACCCCGTATCGCTGCTTGCAGCTATATTGGTCATTGTTTCTGTTAGTAAATTTTTCTTCTTCCCCAATGGGAGTCTATGGCAGCCCTATGAACCGTATGTAGGAAAATGATGAAATTTGGCACAGTTGTAGTGGAGGTCATAAATAGTCATGTGGCCAAAAATGGGGTCTCCAGCAGTAACCCTATAGCGCCACCATCAGCTCAAAAATTCAATGTTCAAATGGTTATAACTGCTGATCCGTTTGATCTATGAAAATTCTACTTAGTACACGTGATTGCTCTCCTCATGCTTGTTGCTTTTAACACCTTACAGTAAAACTCCACCCATTACAGTAGCGGCCATTTTGAAATGTACAGTATTCCATTTTTTCGCTACTCCTCCTTCAAATGTTGTTCAATTCTTATGAGATTTGGCACAGATGATCTTTGGAGTAAGTCGCATAGAAATGACTGAACAGAATTTTGATATTTATCTTTGTTCAAAAGTAATAAATGCGCAAACTTAACGAGGTTGACGCAAAAATGGTTCTGAAGCTGTAGCTCAGCCATTCTTTGATCAATTGAAATGAAATTTGGTACACTTCATGTGGACCATGAACTTGGGGTCCATGCCAAATTTGGTGACAGCGCCACCTATGGGTCATGAGATATGAAAGTAGGCTATTATTGCCCATAACTTCTGCACTGTTTGTCTGATATATATATTCTTTGTGGAACTAGTTTCACTGGTTTATGCCGATTGCAACGATGCCTCGTTTGTCATTTTCCAACATTCTGTTCATGTGTTATTGTAAAGCATATGGTAGATTATTTTTTCGCTACTCCTTTTACAAATGTTGTTTATTTTATGCCAGGTACTGCTCGTATAATGTTTGGAGCAATCCGCACAGAAATGACCGAACAGATTTTTGATATTCTGTTCTCTTTCTTAGAAATACCACTCCAAAGTTGACCGTGCCTGTGACGTTGTCTATTTGTCATAGTAAATTAATGTGACTGTATATTACATTGTATAGCATTACTATACAGAATGATGTTCTTGTCTTCAATCTCATTTGAGCTTTTTGATTCCCATATACATTGTATTTCTGATAGTTCTGCTCTGCACTGTCAGTTCTGCATCTGTGTTGATTGGCACACGTCAATCCTTGAAGCACCTAAGCTGTTTTTTGCTGCCCTTTGAGCTGTGTTAGCTGAGTTGCGCATCTGGTTAACCACATGCCATGAGATTCTGAGGTCATGGGTTCAAACCCCATGTGCAGTGATATTTTGTCTTAACTTTTTTCTCACTTAAGTTTTGTGATTTTCATACAATACATTGTATTTCAGTTATTTGTGCTCTGTGTTGTTATTTCTGCACGTTTGGTAATTGCTGGATATCAATGTTTACAGCTCTAAATCTCTATTCTATAGCTTGGACACACCAACTCAGTGGTTTAATCGTTTACTCAGTGGCGCATGCGGTTAGTGCGTTGCTTTGGGAACCTGAGGTCATGGGTTTGAATCCCAGCTCTTACTTTCACTTATTGAGATTTCCTTTTGTGTTCCCTTTAACACGTTCTTCTCGACCTGTCTGGTTTTCCACACGTGTTATATTTTTGCCATCTTTACTGTTGTTGCTCCGCACTGCAGTGGTTCTGCTCTGCATTTGCTTTGCTTCGGGTTCGGGCTCTGTATTGCGCGCTTTCTGCGCTTTGCGCATTTGCTGCGTCGTGTGGTTTTTGCTGTGCTTTGGGTGCTCATTGCGCTGAAGGTGCTTGACCCCGCAATTGCTGCTTGCAGCTATATTTAGGGGTCAAGCACCGAAGGTGCTGAGACACCTATTGTAATTGTTAGTATTATTATTAGGGGTCAAGCACCGAAGGTGCTGAGACACCTATTGGAATTGTTAGTATTATTAGGGGTCAAGCACCGAAGGTGCTGAGACACCTATTGTAATTGTTAGTATTATTATTATTATTATTATTATTATTCTGCTTCTTCTTCTTCTTCTTAGCCATAGGTGTCTATGGCAGCCCTATGAACCGTACAAAGGAAAATGATGAAATTTGGCACCGTTGTAGTGGTGGTCTTATAAAGTCATGTGACCAAAAATGGGGTCTCTAGTACTAACTCTATAGCGCCACCAGCAGTGCAAAAATTCAATGTTCAAAGGGTTATAACTTCTGATCCGCTTGATCTATGAAAATTCTACTTAGTACACGTGATTGCACTCCTCATGCTTGTTGCTTTTAATACCTTACAGTAAAACTCCACCCATTACAGTAGCGGCCATTTTGAAATGTACAGTATTCCATTTTTTCGCTACTCCTCCTTCAAATGTTGTTCAATTCTTATGAGATTTGGCACAGATGATCTTTGGAGTAAGCCGCATAGAAATGACTGAACAGAATTTTGATATTTATCTTTGTTCAAAAGTAATAAATGCGCAAACTTAACGAGGTTGACGCAAAAATGGTTCTGAAGCTGTAGCTCAGTCATTCTTTGATCAATTGAAATGAAATTTGGTACACTTCATGTGGACCATGAACTTGGGGTCCATGCCAAATTTGGTGACAGCGCCACCTATGGGTCATGAGATAATAAAATAGGCTATTTTTGCCCATAACTTCTGAACTGTTTGTCAGAAAATTATGATCTTGATGTCTATTGATTGCTTACCTTATGCCGCATCTGTCGATGTGTATTATGCCGGGTTTGACCACACACATCTGTCCGACATTTTGAAATTTGTCATAAATTGTTTTATCTTTTGAACTATCGGACATATCCGTGCAACAATCAGTAGGGAGATTCAGCATGATGTCTTGAAGGTACCTTGGAAGTCAGAGTATAGCGCCACCTAGGGGTTATAAACTATAACAGTTCTTATGGAACTGCTTATAACTTCTGAATACTTTGTCTGATATTAATTTCTTTGTGAAATTGTATTCACTGGTTTATGCCGATTGCAACGATACCTCGTTTGTCATTTTCCAACATTCTGTTCATGTGTTATTGTAAAGCATATGGTAGATGATTTTTTCGCTACTCTTTTTACAAATTTTGTTTATTTTATGCCAGGTACTGCTCGTATAATGTTTGGAGCAATCCGCACAGAAATGACTGAACAGAGTTTTGATATTCTGTTTTCTTTTTCTTAGAAATACCACTCCAAAGTTGACCGTGCCTGTGACGTTGTCTATTTGTCATAGTAAATTAATGTGACTGTATATTACATTGTATAGCATTACTATACAGAATGATCTTCTTGTCTTCAATCTCACTTGAGCTTTTTGATTCTCATATACATTGTATTTCTGTTAGTTCTGCTCTGCACTGTCAGTTCTGCATCTGTGTTGATTGGCATATGTCAATCCTTGCAGCACCTAAGCTGTTTTTTGCTGCCCTTTGAGCTGTGTTAACTGAGTTGCGCATCTGGTTAACCACACGCAATGAGATTCTGAGGTCATGGGTTTGATTCCCATGGGCTGTGATATTTTGTCTTAACTTTTTTCTCACTTAAGTTTTGTGATTTTCATACTATACATTGTATTTCAGTTATTTGTGCTCTCTGTTGTCATTTCTGCACGTTTGGTAATTGCTGGATATCAATGTTTACAGCTCTAAATCTCTATTCTATAGCTTGGACACACCAACTCAGTGGTTTAATCGTTTACTCAGTGGCGCATGCGGTAACTGCTGTGCTTTGGGAACCCGAGTTCATGGGTTTGAATCCCATGTGCAGTGGTTTTTGTCTTAACTTTTTTTCTCACTTAAGTTTTGTGATTTTCATACAATACATTGTATTTCAGTTATTTGTGCTCTCTGTTGTCATTTCTGCACGTTTGGTAATTGCTGGATATCAATGTTTACAGCTCTAAATCTCTATTCTATAGCTTGGACACACCAACTCAGTGGTTTAATCGTTTACTCAGTGGCGCATGCGGTTAGTGCGTTGCTTTGGGAACCTGAGGTCATGGGTTCGAATCCCAGCTCTTACTTTCACTTATTGAGATTTCCTTTTGTGTTCCCTTTAACACGTTCTTCTCAACCTGTCTGGTTTTCCACACGTGTTATATTTTTGCCATCTTTACTGTTGTTGCTCCGCACTGCAGTGGTTCTGCTCTGCATTTGCTTTGCTTCGGGTTCGGGCTCTGTATTGCGCGCTTTCTGCGCTTTGCGCATTTGCTGCGTCGTGTGGTTTTTGCTGTGCTTTGGGTGCTCATTGCGCTGAAGGTGCTTGACCCCGCAATTGCTGCTTGCAGCTATATTTAGGGGTCAAGCACCGAAGGTGCTGAGACACCTATTGGAATTGTACTTTTTTCTTCTTCTTAGCCATTGGTGTCTATGGCAGCCCTATGAACCGTATGTAGGAAAATGATGAAATTTGGCACAGTTGTAGTGGTGGTCATAAATAGTCATGTGGCCAAAAATGGGGTCTCTAGCAGTAACTCTATAGCGCCACCATCATCTCAAAAATTCAATGTTCAAATGGTTATAACTCATGATCCATTTGCTCTATGAAAATTCTACTTAGTACACGTGATTGCTCTCCTCATGCTTATTGTTTTTAATACCTTACAGTAAGACTCCACCCATTACAGTAGCGGCCATTTTGAAATGTACAGTATTTCGTTTTTTCGCTACTCCTCCTTCAAATTTGGTTCAATTCTTATGAGATTTGGCACATGTGATCTTTGGAGTGAGCCGCATAGAAATGACTGAACAGAATTTTGATATTTTTCTTTATTTAAAAGTAATTAATGCGTGAACTTAACGAGATTGACGCAAAATTGGTTCTGAAGCTGTATCTCGGTCATTCTTTGATCAATCGAGATGAAATTTGGTACGCTTCATGTCGACCATGAACTGGGGGTCCATGCCAAATTTGGTGACAGCGCCACCTATGGGTCATGAGATAGTAAAAAAGGCTATTTTTGCGCATAACTTCTGAATCGTTTGTCAGAAAATTATGATATTGGTGTCTACGGATTCCTTACCTCATGCCGCATCTGTCGATGTGTATTATGCCGGGTTTGACCGAACCGCCTGTCCGCCATTTTGAAATTTGTCATAAATTGTTATAACTTTTGAAGTATTGGATATATTGGCGCAAAAATCGGTAGGAAGCTTTGGCATGATGTCCTGATTGTATCTGGGAAGTCAGAATACAGCGCCACCTAGGGGTTATAAACTATAACAGTTCTTATAGAACTGCTCATAACTTCTGAATACTTTGTCGGATATTAATTTTCTTTGTGAAATTGTATTCACTGGTTTATGCCGATTGCAACGATACCTCGTTTGTCATTTTCCATCATTCTGTTCATGTGTTATTGTAAGGCATATGGTAAATGATTTTTTCGCTACTCCTTTTACAAATTTTGTTTATTTTATGCCAGGTTCTGCTCGTATAATGTTTGGAGCAATCCGCACAGAAATGACTGAACAGATTTTTCTTGCACCTAGGAATTTTTTTGAGAAAAACCTCTGTAAAGTTGATCGTCCCTGTGATGTTGTCTATTTGTCATAGTTAATTACTTTATATTACATTTTATAGCGTTACTCTACGGAATGTTCTTCTTGTCTTCAATCTCACTTGAGCTTTTTGATTCTCATATACATTGTATTTCTGTGATTTCTGCTCTGCGGTGTCATTTCTACATCTTTGGTGATTGGCATATGTCAATGCTTGCATTTTTGTAATCTCTTTCCTGCTGCCCCTTGAGCTGTGTCTGCTGAGTGGCGCATCCACTAAGTTGTATGCATAGAGATCCTGAGTTCATGGGTTCGAATCCCACCTGAGGCAGGTGTTAATTTCTTCTATTAAAGTTTTGTTCTTTCCCACCTATTCTTCTTGACCTGTCTGTAGTTCACATATGTTCTATTTTTGCCATGTTTTCTGTTGCTGCTCTGCACTGCGGTGGTTCTGCTCTGTCATTGCAACGCTTTGGGTACTTGCTGCGCTTTGTGTTCTTGATGCACCTTGGGTGGTCAGTGAGCATTGGGTGATTGATACCTTCTATGTTGCTTGCTGTGCTTTGGGTGCTCATTGCGCTAAAGGTGCTTGGCCCCGAATCGCTGCTTGCAGCTATATTTAGGGGTCAAGCACCGAAGGTGCTGAGACACCTATTGTAATTGTTAGTATTATTATTATTATTATTATTATTAGGGGTCAAGCACCGAAGGTGCTGAGACACCTATTGTAATTGTTAGTATTATTATTATTATTATTATTATTCTGCTTCTTCTTCTTCTTCTTAGCCATAAACGTCTATGGCAGCCCTATGAACCGTACATAGGAAAATGATGAAATTTGGCACAGTTGTAGTGGTGGTCTTAAAAAGTCATGTGACCAAAAATGGGGTCTCTAGTACTAACTCTATAGCGCCACCAGCAGTTCAAAAATTCAATGTTCAAAGGGTTATAACTTCTGATCCGCTTGATCTATGAAAATTCTACTTAGTACACGTGATTGCTCTCCTCATGCTTGTTGATTTTAATACCTTACAGTAAAACTCCACCCATTACAGTAGCGGCCATTTTGAAATGTACAGTATTCCATTTTTTCGCTACTCCTCCTTCAAATGTTGTTCAATTCTTATGAGATTTGGCACAGATGATCTTTGGAGTAAGCCGCATAGAAATGACTGAACAGAATTTTGAGATTTATCTTTGTTCAAAAGTAATAAATGCGCAAACTTAACGAGGTTGACGCAAAAATGGTTCTGAAGCTGTAGCTCAGTCATTCTTTGATCAATTGAAATGAAATTTGGTACACTTCATGTGGACCATGATCTTGGGGTCCATGCCAAATTTGGTGACAGCGCCACCTATGGGTCATGAGATAATAAAATAGGCTATTTTTGCCCATAACTTCTGAACTGTTTGTCAGAAAATTATGATCTTGATGTCTATGGATTGCTTACCTCATGCCGCATCTGTCGATGTGTATTATGCCGGGTTTGACCGAACCGCCTGTCCGCCATTTTGAAATTTCACATAATTTGTTATATTTTTTGAACTATTGGACATATCCGCGCAAAAATTAGTAAGGAGCTTCGACATGATGTCCTGAAGGTACCTGGGAAGTCAGAGTACAGCGCCACCTAGGGGTTATAAACTATAACAGTTCTCATGGAACTGCTTATAACTTCTGAATACTTTGTCTGATATTAATTTCTTTGTGAAATTGTATTCAATGGTTTATGCCGATTGCAACGATGCCTCGTTTGTCATTTTCCAACATTCTGTTCATGTGTTATTGTAAAGCATATGGTAGATTATTTTTTCGCTACTCCTTTTACAAATGTTGTTTATTTTATGCCAGGTACTGCTCGTATAATGTTTGGAGCAATCCGCACAGAAATGACCGAACAGATTTTTGATATTCTGTTCTCTTTCTTAGAAATACCACTCCAAAGTTGACCGTGCCTGTGACGTTGTCTATTTGTCATAGTAAATTAATGTGACTGTATATTACATTGTATAGCATTACTATACAGAATGATGTTCTTGTCTTCAATCTCATTTGAGCTTTTTGATTCCCATATACATTGTATTTCTGATAGTTCTGCTCTGCACTGTCAGTTCTGCATCTGTGTTGATTGGCACACGTCAATCCTTGAAGCACCTAAGCTGTTTTTTGCTGCCCTTTGAGCTGTGTTAGCTGAGTTGCGCATCTGGTTAACCACATGCCATGAGATTCTGAGGTCATGGGTTCAAACCCCATGTGCAGTGATATTTTGTCTTAACTTTTTTCTCACTTAAGTTTTGTGATTTTCATACAATACATTGTATTTCAGTTATTTGTGCTCTCTGTTGTTATTTCTGCACGTTTGGTAATTGCTGGATATCAATGTTTACAGCTCTAAATCTCTATTCTATAGCTTGGACACACCAACTCAGTGGTTTAATCGTTTACTCAGTGGCGCATGCGGTTAGTGCGTTGCTTTGGGAACCTGAGGTCATGGGTTCAAACCCAGCTCTTACTTTCACTTATTGAGATTTCCTTTTGTGTTCCCTTTAACACGTTCTTCTCGACCTGTCTGGTTTTCCACACGTGTTATATTTTTGCCATCTTTACTGTTGTTGCTCCGCACTGCAGTGGTTCTGCTCTGCATTTGCTTTGCTTCGGGTTCGGGCTCTGTATTGCGCGCTTTCTGCGCTTTGCGCATTTGCTGCGTCGTGTGGTTTTTGCTGTGCTTTGGGTGCTCATTGCGCTGAAGGTGCTTGACCCCGCAATTGCTGCTTGCAGCTATATTTATTATTATTATTCTGCTTCTTCTTCTTCTTCTTAGCCATAGGCGTCTATGGCAGCCCTATGAACCGTACATAGGAAAATGATGAAATTTGGCACAGTTGTAGTGGTGGTCTTAAAAAGTCATGTGACCAAAAATGGGGTCTCTAGTACTAACTCTATAGCGCCACCAGCAGTTCAAAAATTCAATGTTCAAAGGGTTATAACTTCTGATCCGCTTGATCTATGAAAATTCTACTTAGTACACGTGATTGCTCTCCTCATGCTTGTTGATTTTAATACCTTACAGTAAAACTCCACCCATTACAGTAGCGGCCATTTTGAAATGTACAGTATTCCATTTTTTCGCTACTCCTCCTTCAAATGTTGTTCAATTCTTATGAGATTTGGCACAGATGATCTTTGGAGTAAGCCGCATAGAAATGACTGAACAGAATTTTGATATTTATCTTTGTTCAAAAGTAATAAATGCGCAAACTTAACGAGGTTGACGCAAAAATGGTTCTGAAGCTGTAGCTCAGTCATTCTTTGATCAATTGAAATGAAATTTGGTACACTTCATGTGGACCATGAACTTGGGGTCCATGCCAAATTTGGTGACAGCGCCACCTATGGGTCATGAGATAATAAAATAGGCTATTTTTGCCCATAACTTCTGAACTGTTTGTCAGAAAATTATGATCTTGATGTCTATGGATTGCTTACCTCATGCCGCATCTGTCGATGTGTATTATGCCGGGTTTGACCGAACCGCCTGTCCGCCATTTTGAAATTTCACATAATTTGTTATATTTTTTGAACTATTGGACATATCCGCGCAAAAATTAGTAAGGAGCTTCGACATGATGTCCTGAAGGTACCTGGAAAGTCAGAGTACAGCGCCACCTAGGGTTTATAAACTATAACAGTTCTCATGGAACTGCTTATAACTTCTGAATACTTTGTCTGATATTAATTTCTTTGTGAAATTGTATTCACTGGTTTATGCCGATTGCAACGATGCCTCGTTTGTCATTTTCCAACATTCTGTTCATGTGTTATTGTAAAGCATATGGTAGATTATTTTTTCGCTACTCCTTTTACAAATGTTGTTTATTTTATGCCAGGTACTGCTCGTATAATGTTTGGAGCAATCCGCACAGAAATGACCGAACAGATTTTTGATATTCTGTTCTCTTTCTTAGAAATACCACTCCAAAGTTGACCGTGCCTGTGACGTTGTCTATTTGTCATAGTAAATTAATGTGACTGTATATTACATTTTATAGCATTACTATACAGAATGATGTTCTTGTCTTCAATCTCATTTGAGCTTTTTGATTCCCATATACATTGTATTTCTGATAGTTCTGCTCTGCACTGTCAGTTCTGCATCTGTGTTGATTGGCACACGTCAATCCTTGAAGCACCTAAGCTGTTTTTTGCTGCCCTTTGAGCTGTGTTAGCTGAGTTGTGCATCTGGTTAACCACATGCCATGAGATTCTGAGGTCATGGGTTCAAACCCCATGTGCAGTGATATTTTGTCTTAACTTTTTTCTCACTTAAGTTTTGTGATTTTCATACAATACATTGTATTTCAGTTATTTGTGCTCTCTGTTGTTATTTCTGCACGTTTGGTAATTGCTGGATATCAATGTTTACAGCTCTAAATCTCTATTCTATAGCTTGGACACACCAACTCAGTGGTTTAATCGTTTACTCAGTGGCGCATGCGGTTAGTGCGTTGCTTTGGGAACCTGAGGTCATGGGTTCGAATCCCAGTTCTTACTTTCACTTATTGAGATTTCCTTTTGTGTTCCCTTTAACACGTTCTTCTCGACCTGTCTGGTTTTCCACACGTGTTATATTTTTGCCATCTTTACTGTTGTTGCTCCGCACTGCAGTGGTTCTGCTCTGCATTTACTTTGCTTCGGGTTCGGGCTCTGTATTGCGTGCTTTCTGCGCTTTGCGCATTTGCTGCATCGTGCGGTTTTTGCTGTGCTTTGGGTGCTCATTGCGCCGAAGGTGCTTGACCCCGTATCGCTGCTTGCAGCTATATTT
The DNA here is from genome assembly GCF_030506205.2 of Paramisgurnus dabryanus. Taxonomy (NCBI): domain Eukaryota; kingdom Metazoa; phylum Chordata; class Actinopteri; order Cypriniformes; family Cobitidae; genus Paramisgurnus; species Paramisgurnus dabryanus. The sequence goes on from NC_133339.1 coordinate 6,659,475, forward strand.
ATTATTATTATTATTCTGCTTCTTCTTCTTCTTCTTAGCCATAGGCGTCTATGGCAGCCCTATGAACCGTATGTAGGAAAATGATGAAATTTGGCACAGTTGTAGTGGTTGTCTTAAAAAGTCATGTGACCAAAAATGGAGTCTCTAGTACTAACTCTATAGCGCCACCAGCAGTGCAAAAATTCAATGTTCAAAGGGTTATAACTTCTGATCCGCTTGATCAATGAAAATTCTACTTAGTACACGTGATTGCTCTCCTCATGCTTGTTGCTTTTAATACCTTACAGTAAAACTCCACCCATTACAGTATCGGCCATTTTGAAATATACAGTATTCCATTTTTTCGCTACTCCTCCTTCAAATGTTGTTCAATTCTTATGAGATTTGGCACAGATGATCTTTGGAGTAAGCCGCATAGAAATGACTGAACAGAATTTTGATATTTATCTTTGTTCAAAAATAATAAATGCGCAAACTTAACGAGGTTGACGCAAAAATGGTTCTGAAGCTGTAGCTCAGTCATTCTTTGATCAATTGAAATGAAATTTGGTACACTTCATGTGGACCATGAACTTTGGGTCCATGCCAAATTTGGTGACAGCGCCACCTATGGGTCATGACATAATAAAATAGGCTATTTTTGCCCATAACTTCTGAACTGTTTGTCAGAAAATTATGATCTTGATGTCTATGGATTGCTTACCTCATGCCGCATCTGTCGATATGTATTATGCCGGGTTTGACCACACACATCTGTCCGACATTTTGAAATTTGTCATAAATTTTTATATCTTTTGAACTATTGGACATATCCGTGCAAAAATCAGTAGGGAGATTCAGCATGATGTCTTGAAGGTACCTTGGAAGTCAGAGTATAGCGCCACCTAGGGGTTATAAACTAACACAGTTCTTATGGAACTGCGTATAACTTCTGAATACTTTGTCTGATATTAATTTCTTTGTGAAATTGTATTCACTGGTTTATGCCGATTGCAACGATACCTCGTTTGTCATTTTCCAACATTCTGTTCATGTGTTATTGTAAAGCATATGGTAGATGATTTTTTCGCTACTCTTTTTACAAATTTTGTTTATTTTATGCCAGGTACTGCTCGTATAATGTTTGGAGCAATCCGCACAGAAATGACTGAACAGATTTTTGATATTCTGTTTTCTTTTTCTTAGAAATACCACTCCAAAGTTGACCGTGCCTGTGACGTTGTCTATTTGTCATAGTAAATTAATGTGACTGTATATTACATTGTATAGCATTACTATACAGAATGATCTTCTTGTCTTCAATCTCACTTGAGCTTTTTGATTCTCATATACATTGTATTTCTGTTAGTTCTGCTCTGCACTGTCAGTTCTGCATCTGTGTTGATTGGCATACGTCAATCCTTGCAGCACCTAAGCTGTTTTTTGCTGCCCTTTGAGCTGTGTTAACTGAGTTGCGCATCTGGTTGACCACATGCCATGAGATTCTGAGGTCATGGGTTCGAATCCCATGGGCTGTGATATTTTGTCTTAACTTTTTTCTCACTTAAGTTTTGTGATTTTCATACTATACATTGTATTTCAGTTATTTGTGCTCTCTGTTGTCATTTCTGCACGTTTGGTAATTGCTGGATATCAATGTTTACAGCTCTAAATCTCTATTCTATAGCTTGGACACACCAACTCAGTGGTTTAATCGTTTACTCAGTGGCGCATGCGGTTAGTGCGTTGCTTTGGGAACCTGAGGTCATGGGTTCGAATCCCAGCTCTTACTTTCACTTATTGAGATTTCCTTTTGTGTTCCCTTTAACACGTTCTTCTCGACCTGTCTGGTTTTCCACACGTGTTATATTTTTGCCATCTTTACTGTTGTTGCTCCGCACTGCAGTGGTTCTGCTCTGCATTTGCTTTGCTTCGGGTTTGGGCTCTGTATTGCGCGCTTTCTGCGCTTTGCGCATTTTCTGCGTCGTGTGGTTTTTGCTGTGCTTTGGGTGCTCATTGCGCTGAAGCTGCTTGACCCCGCGTTGCTGCTTGCAGCTATATTGGTCATTGTTTCTGTTAGTAAATTTTTCTTCTTCCCCAATGGGAGTCTATGGCAGCCCTATGAACCGTATGTAGGAAAATGATGAAATTTGGCACAGTTGTAGTGGTGGTCATAAATAGTCATCTGGCCAAAAATGGGGTCTCTAGCCGTACCTCTATAGCGCCACCATCAGCTTAAAAATTCAATGTTTATATGGTTATAACTCGTGATCCATTAGATCTATGAAAATTCTACTTAGTACACGTGATTGCTCTCATCCCGCTTATTGAATTTGATACTTTACAGTAAGACTCCACCCATTACAGTAGTGGTCATTTTGAAATGTACAGTATTTCGTTTTTTCGCTACTCCTCCTTCAAATGTGGTTCAATTCTTATGAGATTTGGCACAGGTGATCTTTGGAGTCAGCCGCATAGAAATGACTGAACAGAATTTTGATATTTTTTTTTATTCAAAAGTTATTAATGCGTGAACTTAACGAGATTGACGGAAAAATGGTTCTGAAGCTGTAGCTCGGTCATTCTTTGATCAATCGAGATGAATTTTGGTACACTTCATGTCGACCATGAACTGTGGGTCCATGCCAAATTTGGTGACAGCGCCACCTATGGGTCATGAGATATGAAAAAAGGCTATTTTTGCCCATATCTACTGAATCGTTTGTCAGAAAATTATGATCGTGGTGTCTACGGATTCCTTGGCTCATGCCGCATCTGTCGATATGTATTATGCCGGCTTTGACCGAATCGCCTGTCCGCCATTTTGAAATTTGTGATAATTTGCTATTACTTTTGAAGTATCGGATATATCGGGGCAAAAATCGGTAGGGAGCTTCGGCATGATGTCCTGAGGAAATCAGAGAATAGCGCCACCTAAGGGTTATAAACTATAACAGTTCTTATAGAACTGCTTATAACTTCTGAATTCTTTGTATGGCATGTAAGCTCTTTTCTGCTGCTCCTTGAGCTGTGTCTGCTGAGTGGCACATCTGTCTAAGTCGTATGCATAGAGATCCTGAGTTCATGGGTTTGAATCCAGCCTGAGGCAGGTGTTAGTTTCTTCTATTAAAGTTTTGTTCTTTCCCACCTATTCTTCTTGACCTGTCTGTAGTTCACATATGTTCTATTTTTGCCATGTTTTCTGTTGCTGCTCTGCACTGCGGTGGTTCTGCTCAGTCATTGCAACGCTTTGGGTACTTGCTGCGCTTTGTGTTCTTGATGCACCTTGGGTGGTCAGTGAGCATTGGCTTATTGATACCTTCTATGTTGCTTGCTGTGCTTTGGGTGCTCATTGCGCTAAAGGTGCTTGGCCCCGAATCGCTGCTTGCAGCTATATTTATTAGGGGTCAAGCACCGAAGGTGCTGTGACACCTATTGGAATTGTTAGTATTATTATTATTCTGCTTCTTCTTCTTCTTCTTAGCCATAGGCGTCTATGGCAGCCCTATGAACCGTACATAGGAAAATGATGAAATTTGGCACAGTTGTAGTGGTGGTCTTAAAAAGTCATGTGACCAAAAATGGGGTCTCTAGTACTAACTCTATAGCGCCACCAGCAGTTCAAAAATTCAATGTTCAAAGGGTTATAACTTCTGATCCGCTTGATCTATGAAAATTCTACTTAGTACACGTGATTGCTCTCCTCATGCTTGTTGATTTTAATACCTTACAGTAAAACTCCACCCATTACAGTAGCGGCCATTTTGAAATGTACAGTATTCCATTTTTTCGCTACTCCTCCTTCAAATGTTGTTCAATTCTTATGAGATTTGGCACAGATGATCTTTGGAGTAAGCCGCAGAGAAATGACTGAACAGAATTTTGATATTTATCTTTGTTCAAAAGTAATAAATGCGCAAACTTAACGAGGTTGACGCAAAAATGGTTCTGAAGCTGTAGCTCAGTCATTCTTTGATCAATTGAAATGAAATTTGGTACACTTCATGTGGACCATGAACTTGGGGTCCATGCCAAATTTGGTGACAGCGCCACCTATGGGTCATGAGATAATAAAATAGGCTATTTTTGCCCATAACTTCTGAACTGTTTGTCAGAAAATTATGATCTTGATGTCTATGGATTGCTTACCTCATGCCGCATCTGTCGATGTGTATTATGCCGGGTTTGACCGAACCGCCTGTCCGCCATTTTGAAATTTCACATAATTTGTTATATTTTTTGAACTATTGGACATATCCGCGCAAAAATTAGTAAGGAGCTTCGACATGATGTCCTGAAGGTACCTGGGAAGTCAGAGTACAGCGCCACCTAGGGGTTATAAACTATAACAGTTCTCATGGAACTGCTTATAACTTCTGAATACTTTGTCTGATATTAATTTCTTTGTGAAATTGTATTCACTGGTTTATGCCGATTGCAACGATGCCTCGTTTGTCATTTTCCAACATTCTGTTCATGTGTTATTGTAAAGCATATGGTAGATTATTTTTTCGCTACTCCTTTTACAAATGTTGTTTATTTTATGCCAGGTACTGCTCGTATAATGTTTGGAGCAATCCGCACAGAAATGACCGAACAGATTTTTGATATTCTGTTCTCTTTCTTAGAAATACCACTCCAAAGTTGACCGTGCCTGTGACGTTGTCTATTTGTCATAGTAAATTAATGTGACTGTATATTACATTGTATAGCATTACTATACAGAATGATGTTCTTGTCTTCAATCTCATTTGAGCTTTTTGATTCCCATATACATTGTATTTCTGATAGTTCTGCTCTGCACTGTCAGTTCTGCATCTGTGTTGATTGGCACACGTCAATCCTTGAAGCACCTAAGCTGTTTTTTGCTGCCCTTTGAGCTGTGTTAGCTGAGTTGCGCATCTGGTTAACCACATGCCATGAGATTCTGAGGTCATGGGTTCAAACCCCATGTGCAGTGATATTTTGTCTTAACTTTTTTCTCACTTAAGTTTTGTGATTTTCATACAATACATTGTATTTCAGTTATTTGTGCTCTCTGTTGTCATTTCTGCACGTTTGGTAATTGCTGGATATCAATGTTTACAGCTCTAAATCTCTATTCTATAGCTTGGACACACCAACTCAGTGGTTTAATCGTTTACTCAGTGGCGCATGTGGTAACTGTTGTGCTTTGGGAACCTGAGTTCATGGGTTTGAATCCCATGTGCAGTGGTTTTTGTCTTAACTTTTTTCTCACTTAAGTTTTGTGATTTTTATACAATACATTGTATTTCAGTTATTTGTGCTCTCTGTTGTCATTTCTGCACGTTTGGTAATTGCTGGATATCAATGTTTACAGCTCTAAATCTCTATTCTATAGCTTGGACACACCAACTCAGTGGTTTAATCGTTTACTCAGTGGCGCATGCGGTTAGTGCGTTGCTTTGGGAACCTGAGGTCATGGGTTCGAATCCCAGCTCTTACTTTCACTTATTGAGATTTCCTTTTGTGTTCCCTTTAACACGTTCTTCTCGACCTGTCTGGTTTTCCACACGTGTTATATTTTTGCCATCTTTACTGTTGTTGCTCCGCACTGCAGTGGTTCTGCTCTGCATTTGCTTTGCTTCGGGTTCGGGCTCTGTATTGCGCGCTTTCTGCGCTTTGCGCATTTGCTGCGTCGTGTGGTTTTTGCTGTGCTTTGGGTGCTCATTGCGCTGAAGGTGCTTGACCCCGCAATTGCTGCTTGCAGCTATATTTATTATTATTATCGTCCCATGGGAGTCTATGGCAGCCCTATGAACAGTACATAGGAAAATGATGAAATTTGGCACAGTTGTAGAGGTGGTCATAAATAGTCATGTGACCAAAAATGGGGTCTCTAGCAATAACTCTATAGCGCCACCAGCAGTGCAAAAAATCAATGTTCAAACTGTTATAAATAGTGAACCATTTGATCTATGAAAATTCTACTTAGTACACGTGATTGCTCTCATCCCGCTTATTGAATTTGATACTTTACAGTAAGACTCCACCCATTACAGTAACGGCCATTTTGAAATGTACAGTATTTTGTTTTTTCGCTACTCCTCCTTCAAATGTGGTTCAATTCTTATGAGATTTGGCACAGGTGATCTTTGGAGTGAGCCGCATAGAAATGACTGAACAGAATTTTGATATTTATCTTTGTTCAAAAGTAATAAATGCGCAAACTTAACGAGGTTGACGCAAAAATGGTTCTGAAGCTGTAGCTCGGTCATTCTTTGATCAATTGAAATGAAATTTGGTACACTTCATGTCGACCATGAACTTGGGGTCCATGCCAAATTTGGTGACAGCGCCACCTATGGGTAATGAGATAGGAAAATAGGCTATTTTTGCCCATAACTTCTGAACTGTTTGTCAGAAAATTATGATCTTGATGTCTATGGATTGCTTACCTCATGCCGCATCTGTCGATATGTATTATGCCGGGTTTGACCACACACATCTGTCCGACATTTTGAAATTTGTCATACATTTTTATATCTTTTGAACTATTGGACATATCCGTGCAAAAATCAGTAGGGAGATTCAGCATGATGTCTTGAAGGTACCTTGGAAGTCAGAGTATAGCGCCACCTAGGGGTTATAAACTAACACAGTTCTTATGGAACTGCGTATAACTTCTGAATACTTTGTCTGATATTAATTTCTTTGTGAAATTGTATTCACTGGTTTATGCCGATTGCAACGATACCTCGTTTGTCATTTTCCAACATTCTGTTCATGTGTTATTGTAAAGCATATGGTAGATGATTTTTTGGCTACTCTTTTTACAAATTTTGTTTATTTTATGCCAGGTACTGCTCGTATAATGTTTGGAGCAATCCGCACAGAAATGACTGAACAGATTTTTGATATTCTGTTTTCTTTTTCTTAGAAATACCACTCCAAAGTTGACCGTGCCTGTGACGTTGTCTATTTGTCATAGTAAATTAATGTGACTGTATATTACATTGTATAGCATTACTATACAGAATGATCTTCTTGTCTTCAATCTCACTTGAGCTTTTTGATTCTCATATACATTGTATTTCTGTTAGTTCTGCTCTGCACTGTCAGTTCTGCATCTGTGTTGATTGGCATATGTCAATCCTTGCAGCACCTAAGCTGTTTTTTGCTGCCCTTTGAGCTGTGTTAACTGAGTTGCGCATCTGGTTGACCACATGCCATGAGATTCTGAGGTCATGGGTTTGAATCCCATGGGCTGTGATATTTTGTCTTAACTTTTTTCTCACTTAAGTTTTGTGATTTTCATACTATACATTGTATTTCAGTTATTTGTGCTCTCTGTTGTCATTTCTGCACGTTTGGTAATTGCTGGATATCAATGTTTACAGCTCTAAATCTCTATTCTATAGCTTGGACACACCAACTCAGTGGTTTAATCGTTTACTCAGTGGCGCATGCGGTTAGTGCGTTGCTTTGGGAACCTGAGGTCATGGGTTCGAATCCCAGCTCTTACTTTCACTTATTGAGATTTCCTTTTGTGTTCCCTTTAACACGTTCTTCTCGACCTGTCTGGTTTTCCACACGTGTTATATTTTTGCCATCTTTACTGTTGTTGCTCCGCACTGCAGTGGTTCTGCTCTGCATTTGCTTTGCTTCGGGTTCGGGCTCTGTATTGCGCGCTTTCTGCGCTTTGCGCATTTGCTGCGTCGTGCCGTTTTTGCTGTGCTTTGGGTGCTCATTGCGCTGAAGGTGCTTGACCCCGTATCGCTGCTTGCAGCTATATTTATTATTATTCTGCTTCTTCTTCTTCTTCTTAGCCATAGGCGTCTATGGCAGCCCTATGAACCGTACATAGGAAAATGATGAAATTTGGCACAGTTGTAGTGGTGGTCTTAAAAAGTCATGTGACCAAAAATGGGGTCTCTAGTACTAACTCTATAGCGCCACCAGCAGTTCAAAAATTCAATGTTCAAAGGGTTATAACTTCTGATCCGCTTGATCTATGAAAATTCTACTTAGTACACGTGATTGCTCTCCTCATGCTTGTTGATTTTAATACCTTACAGTAAAACTCCACCCATTACAGTAGCGGCCATTTTGAAATGTACAGTATTCCATTTTTTCGCTACTCCTCCTTCAAATGTTGTTCAATTCTTATGAGATTTGGCACAGATGATCTTTGGAGTAAGCCGCATAGAAATGACTGAACAGAATTTTGATATTTATCTTTGTTCAAAAGTAATAAATGCGCAAACTTAACGAGGTTGACGCAAAAATGGTTCTGAAGCTGTAGCTCAGTCATTCTTTGATCAATTGAAATGAAATTTGGTACACTTCATGTGGACCATGAACTTGGGGTCCATGCCAAATTTGGTGACAGCGCCACCTATGGGTCATGAGATAATAAAATAGGCTATTTTTGCCCATAACTTCTGAACTGTTTGTCAGAAAATTATGATCTTGATGTCTATGGATTGCTTACCTCATGTCGCATCTGTCGATGTGTATTATGCCGGGTTTGACCGAACCGCCTGTCCGCCATTTTGAAATTTCACATAATTTGTTATATTTTTTGAACTATTGGACATATCCGCGCAAAAATTAGTAAGGAGCTTCGACATGATGTCCTGAAGGTACCTGGGAAGTCAGAGTACAGCGCCACCTAGGGGTTATAAACTATAACAGTTCTCATGGAACTGCTTATAACTTCTGAATACTTTGTCTGATATTAATTTCTTTGTGAAATTGTATTCACTGGTTTATGCCGATTGCAACGATGCCTCGTTTGTCATTTTCCAACATTCTGTTCATGTGTTATTGTAAAGCATATGGTAGATTATTTTTTCGCTACTCCTTTTACAAATGTTTATTTTATTTTATGCCAGGTACTGCTCGTATAATGTTTGGAGCAATCCGCACAGAAATGACAGAACAGATTTTTGATATTCTGTTCTCTTTCTTAGAAATACCACTCCAAAGTTGACCGTGCCTGTGACGTTGTCTATTTGTCATAGTAAATTAATGTGACTGTATATTACATTGTATAGCATTACTATACAGAATGATGTTCTTGTCTTCAATCTCATTTGAGCTTTTTGATTCCCATATACATTGTATTTCTGATAGTTCTGCTCTGCACTGTCAGTTCTGCATCTGTGTTGATTGACACACGTCAATCCTTGAAGCACCTAAGCTGTTTTTTGCTGCCCTTTGAGCTGTGTTAGCTGAGTTGCGCATCTGGTTAACCACATGCCATGAGATTCTGAGGTCATGGGTTCAAACCCCATGTGCAGTGATATTTTGTCTTAACTTTTTTCTCACTTAAGTTTTGTGATTTTCATACAATACATTGTATTTCAGTTATTTGTGCTCTCTGTTGTTATTTCTGCACGTTTGGTAATTGCTGGATATCAATGTTTACAGCTCTAAATCTCTATTCTATAGCTTGGACACACCAACTCAGTGGTTTAATCGTTTACTCAGTGGCGCATGCGGTTAGTGCGTTGCTTTGGGAACCTGAGGTCATGGGTTCGAATCCCAGCTCTTACTTTCACTTATTGAGATTTCCTTTTGTGTTCCCTTTAACACGTTCTTCTCGACCTGTCTGGTTTTCCACACGTGTTATATTTTTGCCATCTTTACTGTTGTTGCTCCGCACTGCAGTGGTTCTGCTCTGCATTTGCTTTGCTTCGGGCTCTGTATTGCGCGCTTTCTGCGCTTTGCGCATTTGCTGCGTCGTGTGGTTTTTGCTGTGCTTTGGGTGCTCATTGCGCTGAAGGTGCTTGAACCCGCAATTGCTGCTTGCAGCTATATTTATTAGGGGTCAAGCACCGAAGGTGCTGAGACACCTATTGTAATTGTTAGTATTATTATTATTATTATTCTGCTTCTTCTTCTTCTTCTTAGCCATAGGCGTCTATGGCAGCCCTATGAACCGTACATAGGAAAATGATGAAATTTGGCACAGTTGTAGTGGTGGTCTTAAAAAGTCATGTGACCAAAAATGGGGTCTCTAGTACTAACTCTATAGCGCCACCAGCAGTTCAAAAATTCAATGTTCAAAGGGTTATAACTTCTGATCCGCTTGATCTATGAAAATTCTACTTAGTACACGTGATTGCTCTCCTCATGCTTGTTGATTTTAATACCTTACAGTAAAACTCCACCCATTACAGTAGCGGCCATTTTGAAATGTACAGTATTCCATTTTTTCGCTACTCCTCCTTCAAATGTTGTTCAATTCTTATGAGATTTGGCACAGATGATCTTTGGAGTAAGCCGCATAGAAATGACTGAACAGAATTTTGATATTTATCTTTGTTCAAAAGTAATAAATGCGCAAACTTAACAAGGTTGACGCAAAAATGGTTCTGAAGCTGTAGCTCAGTCATTCTTTGATCAATTGAAATGAAATTTGGTACACTAAATGTGGACCATGAACTTGGGGTCCATGCCAAATTTGGTGACAGCGCCACCTATGGGTCATGAGATAATAAAATAGGCTATTTTTGCCCATAACTTCTGAACTGTTTGTCAGAAAATTATGATCTTGATGTCTATGGATTGCTTACCTCATGCCGCATCTGTCGATGTGTATTATGCCGGGTTTGACCGAACCGCCTGTCCGCCATTTTGAAATTTCACATAATTTGTTATATTTTTTGAACTATTGGACATATCCGCGCAAAAATTAGTAAGGAGCTTCGACATGATGTCCTGAAGGTACCTGGGAAGTCAAATACAGCGCCACCTAGGGGTTATAAACTATAACAGTTCTCATGGAACTGCTTGTAACTTCTGAATACTTTGTCTGATATTAATTTCTTTGTGAAATTGTATTCACTGGTTTATGCCGATTGCAACGATGCCTCGTTTGTCATTTTCCAACATTCTGTTCATGTGTTATTGTAAAGCATATGGTAGATTATTTTTTCGCTACTCCTTTTACAAATGTTGTTTATTTTATGCCAGGTACTGCTCGTATAATGTTTGGAGCAATCCGCACAGAAATGACCGAACAGATTTTTGATATTCTGTTCTCTTTCTTAGAAATACCACTCCAAAGTTGACCGTGCCTGTGACGTTGTCTATTTGTCATAGTAAATTAATGTGACTGTATATTACATTGTATAGCATTACTATACAGAATGATGTTCTTGTCTTCAATCTCATTTGAGCTTTTTGATTCCCATATACATTGTATTTCTGATAGTTCTGCTCTGCACTGTCAGTTCTGCATCTGTGTTGATTGGCACACGTCAATCCTTGAAGCACCTAAGCTGTTTTTTGCTGCCCTTTGAGCTGTGTTAGCTGAGTTGCGCATCTGGTTAACCACATGCCATGAGATTCTGAGGTCATGGGTTCAAACCCCATGTGCAGTGATATTTTGTCTTAACTTTTTTCTCACTTAAGTTTTGTGATTTTCATACAATACATTGTATTTCAGTTATTTGTGCTCTCTGTTGTTATTTCTGCACGTTTGGTAATTGCTGGATATCAATGTTTACAGCTCTAAATCTCTATTCTATAGCTTGGACACACCAACTCAGTGGTTTAATCGTTTACTCAGTGGCGCATGCGGTTAGTGCGTTGCTTTGGGAACCTGAGGTCATGGGTTCGAATCCCAGCTCTTACTTTCACTTATTGAGATTTCCTTTTGTGTTCCCTTTAACACGTTCTTCTCGACCTGTCTGGTTTTCCACACGTGTTATATTTTTGCCATCTTTACTGTTGTTGCTCCGCACTGCAGTGGTTCTGCTCTGCATTTGCTTTGCTTCGGGTTTGGGCTCTGTATTGCGCGCTTTCTGCGCTTTGCGCATTTTCTGCGTCGTGTGGTTTTTGCTGTGCTTTGGGTGCTCATTGCGCTGAAGCTGCTTGACCCCGCGTTGCTGCTTGCAGCTATATTTATTATTATTATTCTGCTTCTTCTTCTTCTTCTTAGCCATAGGCGTCTATGGCAGCCCTATGAACCGTACATAGGAAAATGATGAAATTTGGCACAGTTGTAGTGGTGGTCTTAAAAAGTCATGTGACCAAAAATGGGGTCTCTAGTACTAACTCTATAGCGCCACCAGCAGTTCAAAAATTCAATGTTCAAAGGGTTATAACTTCTGATCCGCTTGATCTATGAAAATTCTACTTAGTACACGTGATTGCTCTCCTCATGCTTGTTGATTTTAATACCTTACAGTAAAACTCCACCCATTACAGTAGCGGCCATTTTGAAATGTACAGTATTCCATTTTTTCGCTACTCCTCCTTCAAATGTTGTTCAATTCTCATGAGATTTGGCACAGATGATCTTTGGAGTAAGCCGCATAGAAATGACTGAACAGAATTTTGATATTTATCTTTGTTCAAAAGTAATAAATGCGCAAACTTAACGAGGTTGACGCAAAAATGGTTCTGAAGCTGTAGCTCAGTCATTCTTTGATCAATTGAAATGAAATTTGGTACACTTCATGTGGACCATGAACTTGGGGTCCATGCCAAATTTGGTGACAGCGCCACCTATGGGTCATGAGATAATAAAATAGGCTATTTTTGCCCATAACTTCTGAACTGTTTGTCAGAAAATTATGATCTTGATGTCTATGGATTGCTTACCTCATGCCGCATCTGTCGATGTGTATTATGCCGGGTTTGACCAAACCGCCTGTCCGCCATTTTGAAATTTCACATAATTTGTTATATTTTTTGAACTATTGGACATATCCGCGCAAAAATTAGTAAGGAGCTTCGACATGATGTCCTGAAGGTACCTGGGAAGTCAGAGTACAGCGCCACCTAGGGGTTATAAACTATAACAGTTCTCATGGAACTGCTTATAACTTCTGAATACTTTGTCTGATATTAATTTCTTTGTGAAATTGTATTCACTGGTTTATGCCGATTGCAACGATGCCTCGTTTGTCATTTTCCAACATTCTGTTCATGTGTTATTGTAAAGCATATGGTAGATTATTTTTTCGCTACTCCTTTTGCAAATGTTGTTTATTTTATGCCAGGTACTGCTCGTATAATGTTTGGAGCAATCCGCACAGAAATGACCGAACAGATTTTTGATATTCTGTTCTCTTTCTTAGAAATACCACTCCAAAGTTGACCGTGCCTGTGACGTTGTCTATTTGTCATAGTAAATTAATGTGACTGTATATTACATTGTATAGCATTACTATACAGAATGATGTTCTTGTCTTCAATCTCATTTGAGCTTTTTGATTCCCATATACATTGTATTTCTGATAGTTCTGCTCTGCACTGTCAGTTCTGCATCTGTGTTGATTGGCACATGTCAATCCTTGAAGCACCTAAGCTGTTTTTTGCTGCCCTTTGAGCTGTGTTAGCTGAGTTGCGCATCTGGTTAACCACATGCCATGAGATTCTGAGGTCATGGGTTCAAATCCCATGTGCAGTGATAATTTGTCTTAACTTTTTTCTCACTTAAGTTTTGTGATTTTCATACAATACATTGTATTTCAGTTATTTGTGCTCTCTGTTGTCATTTCTGCACGTTTGGTAATTGCTGGATATCAATGTTTACAGCTCTAAATCTCTATTCTATAGCTTGGACACACCAACTCAGTGGTTTAATCGTTTACTCAGTGGCGCATGCGGTAACTGTTGTGCTTTGGGAACCTGAGTTCATGGGTTTAAATCCCATGTGCAGTGGTTTTTGTCTTAACTTTTTTCTCACTTAAGTTTTGTGATTTTCATACAATACATTGTATTTCAGTTATTTGTGCTCTCTGTTGTCATTTCTGCACGTTTGGTAATTGCTGGATATCAATGTTTACAGCTCTAAATCTCTATTCTATAGCTTGGACACACCAACTCAGTGGTTTAATCGTTTACTCAGTGGCGCATGCGGTTAGTGCGTTGCTTTGGGAACCTGAGGTCATGGGTTCGAATCCCAGCTCTTACTTTCACTTATTGAGATTTCCTTTTGTGTTCCCTTTAACACGTTCTTCTCGACCTGTCTGGTTTTCCACACGTGTTATATTTTTGAAATCTTTTCTGTTGTTGCTCCGCACTGCAGTGGTTCTGCTCAGCATTTGCTTTGCTTCGGGTTCGGGCTCTGTATTGTGCGCTTTCTGCGCTTTGCGCATTTGCTGCGTCGTGTGGTTTTTGCTGTGCTTTGGGTGCTCATTGCGCTAAAGGTGCTTGGCCCCGAATCGCTGCTTGCAGCTATATTTAGGGGTCAAGCACCGAAGGTGCTGAGACACCTATTGGAATTGTACTTTTTTCTTCTTCTTAGCCATTGGTGTCTATGGCAGCCCTATGAACCGTATGTAGGAAAATGATGAAATTTGGCACAGTTGTAGTGGTGGTCATAAATAGTCATGTGGCCAAAAATGGGGTCTCTAGCAGTAACTCTATAGCGCCACCATCATCTCAAAAATTCAATGTTCAAATGGTTATAACTCATGATCCATTTGCTCTATGAAAATTCTACTTAGTACACGTGATTGCTCTCCTCATGCTTATTGTTTTTAATACCTTACAGTAAGACTCCACCCATTACAGTAGCGGCCATTTTGAAATGTACAGTATTTCGTTTTTTCGCTACTCCTCCTTCAAATTTGGTTCAATTCTTATGAGATTTGGCACATGTGATCTTTGGAGTGAGCCGCATAGAAATGACTGAACAGAATTTTGATATTTTTCTTTATTTAAAAGTAATTAATGCGTGAACTTAACGAGATTGACGCAAAATTGGTTCTGAAGCTGTATCTCGGTCATTCTTTGATCAATCGAGATGAAATTTGGTACGCTTCATGTCGACCATGAACTGGGGGTCCATGCCAAATTTGGTGACAGCGCCACCTATGGGTCATGAGATAGTAAAAAAGGCTATTTTTGCGCATAACTTCTGAATCGTTTGTCAGAAAATTATGATATTGGTGTCTACGGATTCCTTACCTCATGCCGCATCTGTCGATGTGTATTATGCCGGGTTTGACCGAACCGCCTGTCCGCCATTTTGAAATTTGTCATAAATTGTTATAACTTTTGAAGTATTGGATATATTGGCGCAAAAATCGGTAGGAAGCTTTGGCATGATGTCCTGATTGTATCTGGGAAGTCAGAATACAGCGCCACCTAGGGGTTATAAACTATAACAGTTCTTATAGAACTGCTCATAACTTCTGAATACTTTGTCGGATATTAATTTTCTTTGTGAAATTGTATTCACTGGTTTATGCCGATTGCAACGATACCTCGTTTGTCATTTTCCATCATTCTGTTCATGTGTTATTGTAAGGCATATGGTAAATGATTTTTTCGCTACTCCTTTTACAAATTTTGTTTATTTTATGCCAGGTTCTGCTCGTATAATGTTTGGAGCAATCCGCACAGAAATGACTGAACAGATTTTTCTTGCACCTAGGAATTTTTTTGAGAAAAACCTCTGTAAAGTTGATCGTCCCTGTGATGTTGTCTATTTGTCATAGTTAATAACTTTATATTACATTTTATAGCGTTACTCTACGGAATGTTCTTCTTGTCTTCAATCTCACTTGAGCTTTTTGATTCTCATATACATTGTATTTCTGTGATTTCTGCTCTGCGGTGTCATTTCTACATCTTTGGTGATTGGCATATGTCAATGCTTGCATTTCTGTAATCTCTTTCCTGCTGCCCCTTGAGCTGTGTCTGCTGAGTGGCGCATCCTCTAAGTCGTATGCATAGAGATCCTGAGTTCATGGGTTCGAATCCCACCTGAGGCAGGTGTTAATTTCTTCTATTAAAGTTTTGTTCTTTCCCACCTATTCTTCTTGACCTGTCTGTAGTTCACATATGTTCTATTTTTGCCATGTTTTCTGTTGCTGCTCTGCACTGCGGTGGTTCTGCTCTGTCATTGCAACGCTTTGGGTACTTGCTGCGCTTTGTGTTCTTGATGCACCTTGGGTGGTCAGTGAGCATTGGGTGATTGATACCTTCTATGTTGCTTGCTGTGCTTTGGGTGCTCATTGCGCTAAAGGTGCTTGGCCCCGAATCGCTGCTTGCAGCTATATTTATTATTTATTAGGGGTCAAGCACCAAAGGTGCTGAGACACCTATTGGAATTGTACTTTTTTCTTCTTCTTAGCCATTGGTGTCTATGGCAGCCCTATGAACCGTATGTAGGAAAATGATGAAATTTGGCACAGTTGTAGTGGTGGTCATAAATAGTCATGTGGCCAAAAATGGGGTCTCTAGCAGTAACTCTATAGCGCCACCATCATCTCAAAAATTCAATGTTCAAATGGTTATAACTCATGATCCATTTGCTCTATGAAAATTCTACTTAGTACACGTGATTGCTCTCCTCATGCTTATTGTTTTTAATACCTTACAGTAAGACTCCACCCATTACAGTAGCGGCCATTTTGAAATGTACAGTATTTCGTTTTTTCGCTACTCCTCCTTCAAATTTGGTTCAATTCTTATGAGATTTGGCACATGTGATCTTTGGAGTGAGCCGCATAGAAATGACTGAACAGAATTTTGATATTTTTCTTTATTCAAAAGTAATTAATGCGTGAACTTAACGAGATTGACGCAAAATTGGTTCTGAAGCTGTATCTCGGTCATTCTTTGATCAATCGAGATGATATTTGGTATGCTTCATGTCGACCATGAACTGGGGGTCCATGCCAAATTTGGTGACAGCGCCACCTATGGGTCATGAGATAGTAAAAAAGGCTATTTTTGCACATAACTTCTGAATCGTTTGTCAGAAAATTATGATATTGGTGTCTACGGATTCCTTACCTCATGCCGCATCTGTCGATGTGTATTATGCCGGGTTTGACCGAACCGCCTGTCCGCCATTTTGAAATTTGTCATAAATTGTTATAACTTTTGAAGTATTGGATATATTGGCGCAAAAATCGGTAGGAAGCTTCGGCATGATGTCCTGATTGTATCTGGGAAGTCAGAATACAGCGCCACCTAGGGGTTATAAACTATAACAGTTTTTATAGAACTGCTCATAACTTCTGAATACTTTGTCGGATATTAATTTTCTTTGTGAAATTGTATTCACTGGTTTATGCCGATTGCAACGATACCTCGTCTGTCATTTTCCATCATTCTGTTCATGTGTTATTGTAAGGCATATGGTAAATGATTTTTTCGCTACTCCTTTTACAAATTTTGTTTATTTTATGCCAGGTTCTGCTCGTATAATGTTTGGAGCAATCCGCACAGAAATGACTGAACAGATTTTTCTTGCACCTAGGAATTTTTTTGAGAAAAACCTCTGTAAATTTGATCGTCCCTGTGATGTTGTCTATTTGTCATAGTTAATTACTTTATATTACATTTTATAGCGTTACTCTACGGAATGTTCTTCTTGTCTTTAATCTCACTTGAGCTTTTTGATTCTCATATACATTGTATTTCTGTGATTTCTGCTCTGCGGTGTCATTTCTACATCTTTGGTGATTGGCATATGTCAATGCTTGCATTTCTGTAATCTCTTTCCTGCTGCCCCTTGAGCTGTGTCTGCTGAGTGGCGCATCCACTAAGTCGTATGCATAGAGATCCTGAATTCATGGGTTCGAATCCCACCTGAGGCAGGTGTTAATTTCTTCTATTAAAGTTTTGTTCTTTCCCACCTATTCTTCTTGACCTGTCTGTAGTTCACATATGTTCTATTTTTGCCATGTTTTCTGTTGCTGCTCTGCACTGCGGTGGTTCTGCTCTGTCATTGCAACGCTTTGGGTACTTGCTGCGCTTTGTGTTCTTGATGCACCTTGGGTGGTCAGTGAGCATTGGGTGATTGATACCTTCTATGTTGCTTGCTGTGCTTTGGGTGCTCAATGCGCTAAAGGTGCTTGGCCCCGAATCGCTGCTTGCAGCTATATTTATTATTATTATTATTATTTTTCCCCAATGGGAGTCTATGGCAGCCCTATGAACCGTACATAGGAAAATGATGAAATTTGGCACAGTTGTAGAGGTTGTCATAAATAGTCATGTGACCAAAAATGGGGTCTTTAGCAGTAACTCTATAGCGCCACCAGTAGTCCAAAAATTCAATGTTCAAACTGTTATAACTGGTGAACCATTTGATCTATGAAAATTCTACTTAGTACACGTGATTGCTCTCATCCCGCTTATTGAATTTGATACTTTACAGTAAGACTCCACCCATTACAGTAGCAGCCATTTTGAAATGTACAGTATTTTGTTTTTTCGCTACTCCTCCTTCAAATGCGGTTCAATTCTTATGAGATTTGGCACAGATGATCTTTGGAGTGAGCCGCATAGAAATGACCGAACAGAATTTTGATATTTATCTTTGTTCAAAAGTAATAAATGCGCAAACTTAACAAGGTTGACGCAAAAATGGTTCTGAAGCTGTAGCTCGGTCATTCTTTGATCAATTGAAATGAAATTTGGTACACTTCATGTCGACCATGAACTTGGGGTCCATGCCAAATTTGGTGACAGCGCCACCTATGGGTTATGAGATAATAAAATAGGCTATTTTTGCCCATAACTTCTGAACTGTTTGTCAGAAAATTATGATCTTGATGTCTATGGATTGCTTACCTCATGCCGCATCTGTCGATGTGAATTATGCCAGGTTTGACTGAACCGCCTGTCCGCCATTTTGAAATTTGACATAAATTGTTATATTTTTTGAACTATTGGACATATCTGTGCAAAAATTGATAAGGAGCTTTGACATGATATCCTGAAGGTACCTGAGAAGTCAGAGTACAGCGCCACCTAGGGTTTATAAACTAATTTGACATATGTTAATCCTTGTAGCTTTCTAATCTCTTTTCTGCTGCTTCATGAGCTGTGTCATCTGAGTGGCGCATCAAGTTAATCATATGTATTGAGATTCTGAGTTCCTGGGTTTGAATCCCACCTGAGTCAGGTATTTTGTTCTTCCTCATCAGTTCTTCTCAACCTGTCTGTAGTTCAAATGTGTTCTATTTTTCCATGTTTGCTGTTGTTGCTCTGCATTGTGGTGGTTCTTGCTGTGCTTTCTGTGCTTTGTGTGCTTTGTGTGCTTGCTGTGCTTTGGGAGTTTGCTGTGCTTTGTGTGCTGGTTGTGCTTTGTGAGCTTGCTGTGCTTTGTGAGCTTGCTGTGCTTGCTGTGCTTTGTGTGCTTGCAGTGCTTTTTTTGTTGCTATGCTTTGTGTGCTTGCTGTGCTTTGTGTGCTTACTGTGCTTTGTGTGCTTGCTGTGCTTTGTGAGCTTGCTGTGATTTGTGAGTTTGCTGTGCTTTGTGAGCTTGCTGTGCTTTGTGAGCTTGCTGTGCTTTGTGTGCTTGCTGCGCTTTGTGAGTTTGCTGTGCTTTGTGAGCTTGCTGTGCTTTGTGAGCTTGCTGTGCTTTGTGTGCTTGCTGTGCTTTGTGAGTTTGCTGTGCTTTGTGAGATTACTGTGCTTTGTGTGCTTGCTGTGCTTTGCGTGCTTGCTGTGCTTTGTGTGCTTGCTGTGCTTTGTGAGCTTGCTGTGCTTTGTGTAATTGCTGTGCTTTGTGTGCTTGCTGTGCATTGTGAGCTTGCTGTGCTTTGTGTGCTTGCTGTGCATTGTGAGCTTGCTGTGCTTTGTGTGCTTGCTGTGCTTTGTGTGCTTGCTGTGCTTTTTGTGCTTGCTGTGCTTTGTGAGCTTGCTGTGCTTTGTGTGCCTGCTGTGATTTGTGTAATTGCTGTGCTTTGTGTGCTTGCTGTGCATTGTGAACTTGCTGTGCTTTGTGTGCTTGCTGTGCTGTGTGTGCATTGCGCCGAAGGTGCTTGACCCCGTGTTGCTGCTTGCAGCTATATTTAGGGGTCAAGCACCGAAGGTGCTGAGACACCTATTGTAATTGTTAGTATTATTAGGGGTCAAGCACCGAAGGTGCTGAGACACCTATTGTAATTGTTAGTATTATTATTATTATTCTGCTTCTTCTTCTTCTTAGCCATAGGCGTCTATGGCAGCCCTATGAACCGTACATAGGAAAATGATGAAATTTGGCACAGTTGTAGGGGTGGTCTTAAAAAGTCATGTGACCAAAAATGGGGTCTCTAGTACTAACTCTATAGCGCCACCAGCAGTGCAAAAATTCAATGTTCAAAGGGTTATAACTTCTGATCCGCTTGATCTATGAAAATTCTACTTAGTACACGTGATTGCTCTCCTCATGCTTGTTGCTTTTAATACCTTACAGTAAAACTCCACCCATTACAGTAGCGGCCATTTTGAAATGTACAGTATTCCATTTTTTCGCTACTCCTCCTTCAAATGTTGTTCAATTCTTATGAGATTTGGCACAGATGATCTTTGGAGTAAGCCGCATAGAAATGACTGAACAGAATTTTGATATTTATCTTTGTTCAAAAGTAATAAATGCGCAAACTTAACGAGGTTGACGCAAAAATGGTTCTGAAGCTGTAGCTCAGTCATTCTTTGATCAATTGAAATGAAATTTGCTACACTTCATGTGGACCATGAACTGTGGGTCCATGCCAAATTTGGTGACAGCGCCACCTATGGGTCATGAGATATGAAAAAAGACTATTTTTGCCCATAACTTCTGAACTGTTTGTCAGAAAATTATGATCTTGATGTCTATGAATTGCTTACCTCATGCCGCATCTGTCGATGTGAGTTATGCCGGCTTTGACCGAATCGCCTGTCCGCCATTTTGAAATTTGTGATAATTTGCTTTAACTTTTGAAGTATCGGATATATCGGGGCAAAAATCGGTAGGGAGCTTCGGCATGATGTCCTGAGGAAATCAGAGAATAGCGCCACCTAGGGGTTATAAACTATAACAGTTCTTATAGAACTGCTTATAACTTCTGAATTCTTTGTATGGCATGTATGCTCTTTTCTGCTGCTCCTTGAGCTGTGTCTACTGAGTGGCACATCTGTCTAAGTCGTATGCATAGAGATCCTGAGTTCATGGGTTTGAATCCAGCCTGAGGCAGGTGTTAGTTTTTTTCTATTAAAGTTTTGTTCTTTCCCACCTTTTCTTCTTGACCTGTCTGTAGTTCACATATGTTCTATTTTTGCCATGTTTTCTGTTGCTGCTCTGCACTGCGGTGGTTCTGCTCTGTCATTGCAACGCTTTGGGTACTTGCTGCGCTTTGTGTTCTTGATGCACCTTGGGTGGTCAGTGAGCATTGGGTTATTGATACCTTCTATGTTGCTTGCTGTGCTTTGGGTGCTCATTGCGCTAAAGGTGCTTGGCCCCGAATCGCTGCTTGCAGCTATATTTATTATTAGGGGTCAAGCACCGAAGGTGCTGAGACACCTATTGTAATTGTTAGTATTATTAGGGGTCAAGCACCGAAGGTGCTGAGACACCTATTGTAATTGTTAGTATTATTATTATTATTATTCTGCTTCTTCTTCTTCTTCTTAGCCATAGGCGTCTATGGCAGCCCTATGAACCGTACATAGGAAAATGATGAAATTTGGCACAGTTGTAGTGGTGGTCTTAAAAAGTCATGTGACCAAAAATGGGGTCTCTAGTACTAACTCTATAGCGCCACCAGCAGTTCAAAAATTCAATGTTCAAAGGGTTATAACTTCTGATCCGCTTGATCTATGAAAATTCTACTTAGTACACGTGATTGCTCTCCTCATGCTTGTTGATTTTAATACCTTACAGTAAAACTCCACCCATTACAGTAGCGGCCATTTTGAAATGTACAGTATTCCATTTTTTCGCTACTCCTCCTTCAAATGTTGTTCAATTCTTATGAGATTTGGCACAGATGATCTTTGGAGTAAGCCGCATAGAAATGACTGAACAGAATTTTGATATTTATCTTTGTTCAAAAGTAATAAATGCGCAAACTTAACGAGGTTGACGCAAAAATGGTTCTGAAGCTGTAGCTCAGTCATTCTTTGATCAATTGAAATGAAATTTGGTACACTTCATGTGGACCATGAACTTGGGGTCCATGCCAAATTTGGTGACAGCGCCACCTATGGGTCATGAGATAATAAAATAGGCTATTTTTGCCCATAACTTCTGAACTGTTTGTCAGAAAATTATGATCTTGATGTCTATGGATTGCTTACCTCATGCCGCATCTGTCGATGTGTATTATGCCGGGTTTGACCGAACCGCCTGTCCGCCATTTTGAAATTTCACATAATTTGTTATATTTTTTGAACTATTGGACATATCCGCGCAAAAATTAGTAAGGAGCTTCGACATGATGTCCTGAAGGTACCTGGAAAGTCAGAGTACAGCGCCACCTAGGGTTTATAAACTATAACAGTTCTCATGGAACTGCTTATAACTTCTGAATACTTTGTCTGATATTAATTTCTTTGTGAAATTGTATTCACTGGTTTATGCCGATTGCAACGATGCCTCGTTTGTCATTTTCCAACATTCTGTTCATGTGTTATTGTAAAGCATATGGTAGATTATTTTTTCGCTACTCCTTTTACAAATGTTGTTTATTTTATGCCAGGTACTGCTCGTATAATGTTTGGAGCAATCCGCACAGAAATGACCGAACAGATTTTTGATATTCTGTTCTCTTTCTTAGAAATACCACTCCAAAGTTGACCGTGCCTGTGACGTTGTCTATTTGTCATAGTAAATTAATGTGACTGTATATTACATTGTATAGCATTACTATACAGAATGATGTTCTTGTCTTCAATCTCATTTGAGCTTTTTGATTCCCATATACATTGTATTTCTGATAGTTCTGCTCTGCACTGTCAGTTCTGCATCTGTGTTGATTGGCACACGTCAATCCTTGAAGCACCTAAGCTGTTTTTTGCTGCCCTTTGAGCTGTGTTAGCTGAGTTGCGCATCTGGTTAACCACATGCCATGAGATTCTGAGGTCATGGGTTCAAACCCCATGTGCAGTGATATTTTGTCTTAACTTTTTTCTCACTTAAGTTTTGTGATTTTCATACAATACATTGTATTTCAGTTATTTGTGCTCTCTGTTGTTATTTCTGCACGTTTGGTAATTGCTGGATATCAATGTTTACAGCTCTAAATCTCTATTCTATAGCTTGGACACACCAACTCAGTGGTTTAATTGTTACTCAGTGGCGCATGCGGTTAGTGCGTTGCTTTGGGAACCTGAGGTCATGGGTTCGAATCCCAGCTCTTACTTTCACTTATTGAGATTTCCTTTTGTGTTCCCTTTAACACGTTCTTCTCGACCTGTCTGGTTTTCCACACGTGTTATATTTTTGCCATCTTTACTGTTGTTGCTCCGCACTGCAGTGGTTCTGCTCTGCATTTGCTTTGCTTCGGGTTCGGGCTCTGTATTGCGCGCTTTCTGCGCTTTGCGCATTTGCTGCGTCGTGTGGTTTTTGCTGTGCTTTGGGTGCTCATTGCGTTGAAGGTGCTTGACCCCGCAATTGCTGCTTGCAGCTATATTTATTATTATTATTCTGCTTCTTCTTCTTCTTCTTAGCCATAGGCGTCTATGGCAGCCCTATGAACCGTACATAGGAAAATGATGAAATTTGGCACAGTTGTAGTGGTGGTCTTAAAAAGTCATGTGACCAAAAATGGGGTCTCTAGTACTAACTCTATAGCGCCACCAGCAGTTCAAAAATTCAATGTTCAAAGGGTTATAACTTCTGATCCGCTTGATCTATGAAAATTCTACTTAGTACACGTGATTGCTCTCCTCATGCTTGTTGATTTTAATACCTTACAGTAAAACTCCACCCATTACAGTAGCGGCCATTTTGAAATGTACAGTATTTCGTTTTTTCGCTACTCCTCCTTCAAATTTGGTTCAATTCTTATGAGATTTGGCACATGTGATCTTTGGAGTGAGCCGCATAGAAATGACTGAACAGAATTTTGATATTTATCTTTGTTCAAAAGTAATAAATGCGCAAACTTAACGAGGTTGACGCAAAAATGGTTCTGAAGCTGTAGCTCAGTCATTCTTTGATCAATTGAAATGAAATTTGGTACACTTCATGCGGACCATGAACTTGGGGTCCATGCCAAATTTGGTGACAGCGCCACCTATGGGTCATGAGATAATAAAATAGGCTATTTTTGCCCATAACTTCTGAACTGTTTGTCAGAAAATTATGATCTTGATGTCTATGGATTGCTTACCTCATGCCGCATCTGTCGATGTGTATTATGCCGGGTTTGACCGAACCGCCTGTCCGCCATTTTGAAATTTCACATAATTTGTTATATTTTTTGAACTATTGGACATATCCGCGCAAAAATTAGTAAGGAGCTTCGACATGATGTCCTGAAGGTACCTGGGAAGTCAGAGTACAGCGCCACCTAGGGGTTATAAACTATAACAGTTCTCATGGAACTGCTTATAACTTCTGAATACTTTGTCTGATATTAATTTCTTTGTGAAATTGTATTCACTGGTTTATGCCGATTTCAACGATGCCTCGTTTGTCATTTTCCAACATTCTGTTCATGTGTTATTGTAAAGCATATGGTAGATTATTTTTTCGCTACTCCTTTTACAAATGTTGTTTATTTTATGCCAGGTACTGCTCGTATAATGTTTGGAGCAATCCGCACAGAAATGACCGAACAGATTTTTGATATTCTGTTCTCTTTCTTAGAAATACCACTCCAAAGTTGACCGTGCCTGTGACGTTGTCTATTTGTCATAGTAAATTAATGTGACTGTATATTACATTGTATAGCATTACTATACAGAATGATGTTCTTGTCTTCAATCTCATTTGAGCTTTTTGATTCCCATATACATTGTATTTCTGATAGTTCTGCTCTGCACTGTCAGTTCTGCATCTGTGTTGATTGGCACACGTCAATCCTTGAAGCACCTAAGCTGTTTTTTGCTGCCCTTTGAGCTGTGTTAGCTGAGTTGCGCATCTGGTTAACCACATGCCATGAGATTCTGAGGTCATGGGTTCAAACCCCATGTGCAGTGATATTTTGTCTTAACTTTTTTCTCACTTAAGTTTTGTGATTTTCATACAATACATTGTATTTCAGTTATTTGTGCTCTCTGTTGTTATTTCTGCACGTTTGGTAATTGCTGGATATCAATGTTTACAGCTCTAAATCTCTATTCTATAGCTTGGACACACCAACTCAGTGGTTTAATCGTTTACTCAGTGGCGCATGCGGTTAGTGCGTTGCTTTGGGAACCTGAGGTCATGGGTTCGAATCCCAGCTCTTACTTTCACTTATTGAGATTTCCTTTTGTGTTCCCTTTAACACGTTCTTCTCGACCTGTCTGGTTTTCCACACGTGTTATATTTTTGCCATCTTTACTGTTGTTGCTCCGCACTGCAGTGGTTCTGCTCTGCAATTGCTTTGCTTCGGGTTCGGGCGCTGTATTGCGCGCTTTCTGCGCTTTGCGCATTTGCTGCGTCGTGTGGTTTTTGCTGTGCTTTGGGTGCTCATTGCGCTGAAGGTGCTTGACCCCGCAATTGCTGCTTGCAGCTATATTGGTCATTGTTTCTGTTAGTAAATTTTTCTTCTTCCCCAATGGGAGTCTATGGCAGCCCTATGAAACGTATGTAGGAAAATGATGAAATTTGGCATAGTTGTAGTGGTGGTCATAAATAGGCATGTGGCCAAAAATGGGGTCTCTAGCAGTAACTCTATAGCGCCACCATTATCTCAAAAATTCAATATTCAAATGTTTATAACTCATGATCCATTAGATCTATGA
Organism: Paramisgurnus dabryanus; assembly: GCF_030506205.2. Lineage (NCBI taxonomy): Eukaryota > Metazoa > Chordata > Actinopteri > Cypriniformes > Cobitidae > Paramisgurnus > Paramisgurnus dabryanus. The sequence continues at coordinate 6,685,047 of NC_133339.1, forward strand.
AAATTCTACTTAGTGCATGTGATTGCTCTCATCCCGCTTATTGAATTTGATACTTTACATTAAGACTCCACCCATTACAGTAGCGGCCATTTTGAAATGTACAGTATTTCGTTTTTTCGCTACTCCTCCTTCAAATGTGGTTCAATTCTTATGAGATTTGGAACAGGTGATCTTTGGAGTCAGCCGCATAGAAATGACTGAACAGAATTTTGATTTTTTTTTTATTCAAAAGTTATTAATGCGTGAACTTAACGAGATTGACGGAAAAATGGTTCTGAAGCTGTAGCTCGGTCATTCTTTGATCAATCGAGATGAAATTTGGTACACTTCATGTCGACCATGAACTGTGGGTCCATGCCAAATTTGGTGACAGCGCCACCTATGGGTCATAAGATATGAAAAAAGGCTATTTTTGCCCATATCTACTGAATCGTTTATCTGAAAATTATGATCGTGGTGTCTACGGATTCCTTGGCTCATGCCGCATCTGTCGATATGTATTATGCCGGCTTTGACCGAATCGCCTGTCCGACATTTTGAAATTTGTGATAATTTGCTATAACTTTTGAAGTATCGGATATATCGGGGCAAAAATCGGTAGGGAGCTTCGGCATGATGTCCTGAGTAAATCAGAGAATAGCGCCACCTAGGGGTTATAAACTATAACAGTTCTTATAGAACTGCTTATAACTTCTGAATTCTTTGTATGGCATGTAAGCTCTTTTCTGCTGCTCATTGAGCTGTGTCTACTGAGTGGCATATCTGTCTAAGTCATATGCATAGAGATCCTGAGTTCATGGGTTTGAATCTAGCCTGAGGCAGGTGTTAGTTTCTTCTATTAAAGTTTTGTTCTTTCCCACCTATTCTTCTTGACCTGTCTGTAGTTCACATATGTTCTATTTTTGCCATGTTTTCTGTTGCTGCTCTGCACTGCGGTGGTTCTGCTCTGTCATTGCAACGCTTTGGGTACTTGCTGCGCCTTGTGTTCTTGATGCACCTTGGGTGGTCAATGCACATTGGGTTATTGATACCTTCTATGTTGCTTGCTGTGCTTTGGGTGCTCATTGCGCTAAAGGTGCTTGGCCCCGAATCGCTGCTTGCAGCTATATTTATTATTATTATTCTGCTTCTTCTTCTTCTTCTTAGCCATAGGCGTCTATGGCAGCCCTATGAACCGTACATAGGAAAATGATGAAATTTGGCACAGTTGTAGTGGTGGTCTTAAAAAGTCATGTGACCAAAAATGGGGTCTCTAGTACTAACTCTATAGCGCCACCAGCAGTTCAAAAATTCAATGTTCAAAGGGTTATAACTTCTGATCCGCTTGATCTATGAAAATTCTACTTAGTACACGTGATTGCTCTCCTCATGCTTGTTGATTTTAATACCTTACAGTAAAACTCCACCCATTACAGTAGCGGCCATTTTGAAATGTACAGTATTCCATTTTTTCGCTACTCCTCCTTCAAATGTTGTTCAATTCTTATGAGATTTGGCACAGATGATCTTTGGAGTAAGCCGCATAGAAATGACTGAACAGAATTTTGATATTTATCTTTGTTCAAAAGTAATAAATGCGCAAACTTAACGAGGTTGACGCAAAAATGGTTCTGAAGCTGTAGCTCAGTCATTCTTTGATCAATTGAAATGAAATTTGGTACACTTCATGTGGACCATGAACTTGGGGTCCATGCCAAATTTGGTGACAGCGCCACCTATGGGTCATGAGATAATAAAATAGGCTATTTTTGCCCATAACTTCTGAACTGTTTGTCAGAAAATTATGATCTTGATGTCTATGGATTGCTTACCTCATGCCGCATCTGTCGATGTGTATTATGCCGGGTTTGACCGAACCGCCTGTCCGCCATTTTGAAATTTCACATAATTTGTTATATTTTTTGAACTATTGGACATATCCGCGCAAAAATTAGTAAGGAGCTTCGACATGATGTCCTGAAGGTACCTGGGAAGTCAGAGTACAGCGCCACCTAGGGGTTATAAACTATAACAGTTCTCATGGAACTGCTTATAACTTCTGAATACTTTGTCTGATATTAATTTCTTTGTGAAATTGTATTCACTGGTTTATGCCGATTGCAACGATGCCTCGTTTGTCATTTTCCAACATTCTGTTCATGTGTTATTGTAAAGCATATGGTAGATTATTTTTTCGCTACTCCTTTTACAAATGTTGTTTATTTTATGCCAGGTACTGCTTGTATAATGTTTGGAGCAATCCGCACAGAAATGACCGAACAGATTTTTGATATTCTGTTCTCTTTCTTAGAAATACCACTCCAAAGTTGACCGTGCCTGTGACGTTGTCTATTTGTCATAGTAAATTAATGTGACTGTATATTACATTGTATAGCATTACTATACAGAATGATGTTCTTGTCTTCAATCTCATTTGAGCTTTTTGATTCCCATATACATTGTATTTCTGATAGTTCTGCTCTGCACTGTCAGTTCTGCATCTGTGTTGATTGGCACACGTCAATCCTTGAAGCACCTAAGCTGTTTTTTGCTGCCCTTTGAGCTGTGTTAGCTGAGTTGCGCATCTGGTTAACCACATGCCATGAGACTCTGAGGTCATGGGTTCAAACCCCATGTGCAGTGATATTTTGTCTTAACTTTTTTCTCACTTAAGTTTTGTGATTTTCATACAATACATTGTATTTCAGTTATTTGTGCTCTCTGTTGTTATTTCTGCACGTTTGGTAATTGCTGGATATCAATGTTTACAGCTCTAAATCTCTATTCTATAGCTTGGACACACCAACTCAGTGGTTTAATCGTTTACTCAGTGGCGCATGCGGTTAGTGCGTTGCTTTGGGAACCTGAGGTCATGGGTTCGAATCCCAGCTCTTACTTTCACTTATTGAGATTTCCTTTTGTGTTCCCTTTAACACGTTCTTCTCGACCTGTCTGGTTTTCCACACGTGTTATATTTTTGCCATCTTTACTGTTGTTGCTCCGCACTGCAGTGGTTCTGCTCTGCATTTGCTTTGCTTCGGGTTCGGGCTCTGTATTGCGCGCTTTCTGCGCTTTGCGCATTTGCTGCGTCGTGTGGTTTTTGCTGTGCTTTGGGTGCTCATTGCGCTGAAGGTGCTTGACCCCGCAATTGCTGCTTGCAGCTATATTGGTCATTGTTTCTGTTAGTAAATTTTTCTTCTTCCCCAATGGGAGTCTATGGCAGCCCTATGAAGCGTATGTAGGAAAACGATTAAATTTGGCATAGTTGTAGTGGTGGTCATAAATAGTCATGTGGCCAACAATGGGGTCTCTAGCAGTAACTCTATAGCGCCACCATTATCTCAAAAATTCAATATTCAAATGGTTATAACTCATGATCCATTAGATCTATGAAAATTCTACTTAGTACACGTGATTGCTCTCCTCATGCTTATTGTTTTTAATTCCTTACAGTAAGACTCCACCCATTACAGTAGCGGCCATTTTGAAATGTACAGTATTTCGTTTTTTCGCTACTCCTCCTTCAAATTTGGTTCAATTCTTATGAGATTTGGCACATGTGATCTTTGGAGTGAGCCGCATAGAAATGACTGAACAGAATTTTGATATTTTTCTTTATTCAAAAGTAATTAATGCGTGAACTTAACGAGATTGACGCAAAATTGGTTCTGAAGCTGTATCTCGGTCATTCTTTGATCAATCGAGATGAAATTTGGTACGCTTCATGTCGACCATGAACTGGGGGCCCATGCCAAATTTGGTGACAGCGCCACCTATGGGTCATGAGATAGGAAAAAAGGCTATTTTTGCGCATAACTTCTGAGTCGTTTGTCAGAAAATTATGATATTTGTGTCTACGGATTCCTTGGCTCATGCCGCATCTGCCGATATGTATTATGCCGGGATTGACCGAACCGCCTGTCCGCCATTTTGAAATCTGTGATAAATTGCTATAACTTTTGAAGTATCGGATATATCGGTGCATAAATCGGTAGGGAGCTTCGGCATGACGTCCTGAAGAAATCAGAGAACAGCGCCACCTAAGGGTATAAACTATAACAGTTCTTATAGAACTGCTTATAACTTCTGAATTCTTTGTATGGCATGTAAGCTCTTTTCTGCTGCCCCTTGAGCTGTGTCTACTGAGTGGCGCATCTGTTAAGTCGTATGCATTGAGATCCTGAGTTCGTGGGTTCGAATCCCACCTGAGCCAGGTGTTAATTTCTTCTATTATAGTTTTGTTCTTTCTCACCTATTCTTTTTGACCTGTCTGTAGTTCACATATGTTCTATTTTTGCCATGTTATCTGTTGCTGCTCTGCACTGCGGTGGTTCTGCTCTGTCATTGCTACGCTTTGGGTTCTTTGCTGAGCCTTGTGTTCTTGATGCACCTTGGGTGCTCAATGCGCCCTGAGTGATTGATAAGTTGTATCTTTCTTGCTGTGCTTTGGGAGCTCATTGCGCTGATTGTGCTTGGCCCCGTATCGCTGCTTGCAGCTATATTTAGGGGTCAAGCACCGAAGGTGCTGAGACACCTATTGTAATTAGGGGTCAAGCACCGAAGGTGCTGAGACACCTATTGGAATTGTACTTTTTTCTTCTTCTTAGCCATTGGTGTCTATGGCAGCCCTATGAACCGTATGTAGGAAAATGATGAAATTTGGCACAGTTGTAGTGGTGGTCATAAATAGTCATTTGGCCAAAAATGGGGTCTCTAGCAGTAACTCTATAGCGCCACCATCATCTCAAAAATTCAATGTTCAAATGGTTATAACTCATGATCCATTTGCTCTATGAAAATTCTACTTAGTACACGTGATTGCTCTCCTCATGCTTATTGTTTTTAATACCTTACAGTAAGACTCCACCCATTACAGTAGCGGCCATTTTGAAATGTACCGTATTTCGTTTTTTCGCTACTCCTCCTTCAAATTTCGTTCAATTCTTATGAGATTTGGCACATGTGATCTTTGGAGTGAGCCGCATAGAAATGACTGAACAGAATTTTGATATTTTTCTTTATTTAAAAGTAATTAATGCGTGAACTTAACGAGATTGACGCAAAATTGGTTCTGAAGCTGTATCTCGGTCATTCTTTGATCAATCGAGATGAAATTTGGTACGCTTCATGTCGACCATGAAATGGGGGTCCATGCCAAATTTGGTGACAGCGCCACCTATGGGTCATGAGATAGTAAAAAAGGCTATTTTTGCGCATAACTTCTGAATCGTTTGTCAGAAAATTATGATCTTGGTGTCTACGGATTCCTTACCTCATGCCGCATCTGTCGATGTGTATTATGCCGGGTTTGACCGAACCGCCTGTCCGCCATTTTAAAATTTGTCATAAATTGTTATAACTTTTGAAGTATTGGATATATTGGCGCAAAAATCGGTAGGAAGCTTTGGCATGATGTCCTGATTGTATCTGGGAAGTCAGAATACAGCGCCACCTAGGGGTTATAAACTATAACAGTTCTTATAGAACTGCTCATAACTTCTGAATACTTTGTCGGATATTAATTTTCTTTGTGAAATTGTATTCACTGGTTTATGCCGATTGCAACGATACCTCGTTTGTCATTTTCCATCATTCTGTTCATGTGTTATTGTAAGGCATATGGTAAATGATTTTTTCGCTACTCCTTTTACAAATTTTGTTTATTTTATGCCAGGTTCTGCTCGTATAATGTTTGGAGCAATCCGCACAGAAATGACTGAACAGATTTTTCTTGCACCTAGGAATTTTTTTGAGAAAAACCTCTGTAAAGTTGATCGTCCCTGTGATGTTGTCTATTTGTCATAGTTAATTACTTTATATTACATTTTATAGCGTTACTCTACGGAATGTTCTTCTTGTCTTCAATCTCACTTGAGCTTTTTGATTCTCATATACATTGTATTTCTGTGATTTCTGCTCTGCGGTGTCATTTCTACATCTTTGGTGATTGGCATATGTCAATGCTTGCATTTCTGTAATCTCTTTCCTGCTGCCCTTTGAGCTGTGTCTGCTGAGTGGCGCATCCACTAAGTCGTATGCATAGAGATCCTGAGTTCATGGGTTCGAATCCCACCTGAGGCAGGTGTTAATTTCTTCTATTAAAGTTTTGTTCTTTCCCACCTATTCTTCTTGACCTGTCTGTAGTTCACATATGTTCTATTTTTGCCATGTTTTCTGTTGCTGCTCTGCACTGCGGTGGTTCTGCTCCGTCATTGCAACGCTTTGGGTACTTGCTGCGCTTTGTGTTCTTGATGCACCTTGGGTGGTCAGTGAGCATTGGGTGATTGATACCTTCTATGTTGCTTGCTGTGCTTTGGGTGCTCATTGCGCTAAAGGTGCTTGGCCCCGAATCGCTGCTTGCAGCTATATTTATTAGGGGTCAAGCACCGAAGGTGCTGAGACACCTATTGTAATTGTTAGTATTATTAGGGGTCAAGCACCGAAGGTGCTGAGACACCTATTGTAATTGTTAGTATTATTATTAGGGGTCAAGCACCGAAGGTGCTGAGACACCTATTGTAATTGTTAGTATTATTAGGGGTCAAGCACCGAAGGTGCTGAGACACCTATTGTAATTGTTAGTATTATTAGGGGTCAAGCACCGAAGGTGCTGAGACACCTATTGTAATTGTTAGTATTATTATTATTATTATTATTATTATTCTGCTTCTTCTTCTTCTTCTTAGCCATAGGTGTCTATGGCAGCCCTATGAACCGTACAAAGGAAAATGATGAAATTTGGCACCGTTGTAGTGGTGGTCTTATAAAGTCATGTGACCAAAAATGGGGTCTCTAGTACTAACTCTATAGCGCCACCAGCAGTGCAAAAATTCAATGTTCAAAGGGTTATAACTTCTGATCCGCTTGATCTATGAAAATTCTACTTAGTACACGTGATTGCACTCCTCATGCTTGTTGCTTTTAATACCTTACAGTAAAACTCCACCCATTACAGTAGCGGCCATTTTGAAATGTACAGTATTCCATTTTTTCGCTACTCCTCCTTCAAATGTTGTTCAATTCTTATGAGATTTGGCACAGATGATCTTTGGAGTAAGCCGCATAGAAATGACTGAACAGAATTTTGATATTTATCTTTGTTCAAAAGTAATAAATGCGCAAACTTAACGAGGTTGACGCAAAAATGGTTCTGAAGCTGTAGCTCAGTCATTCTTTGATCAATTGAAATGAAATTTGGTACACTTCATGTGGACCATGAACTTGGGGTCCATGCCAAATTTGGTGACAGCGCCACCTATGGGTCATGAGATAATAAAATAGGCTATTTTTGCCCATAACTTCTGAACTGTTTGTCAGAAAATTATGATCTTGATGTCTATTGATTGCTTACCTTATGCCGCATCTGTCGATGTGTATTATGCCGGGTTTGACCACACACATCTGTCCGACATTTTGAAATTTGTCATAAATTGTTTTATCTTTTGAACTATCGGACATATCCGTGCAACAATCAGTAGGGAGATTCAGCATGATGTCTTGAAGGTACCTTGGAAGTCAGAGTATAGCGCCACCTAGGGGTTATAAACTATAACAGTTCTTATGGAACTGCTTATAACTTCTGAATACTTTGTCTGATATTAATTTCTTTGTGAAATTGTATTCACTGGTTTATGCCGATTGCAACGATACCTCGTTTGTCATTTTCCAACATTCTGTTCATGTGTTATTGTAAAGCATATGGTAGATGATTTTTTCGCTACTCTTTTTACAAATTTTGTTTATTTTATGCCAGGTACTGCTCGTATAATGTTTGGAGCAATCCGCACAGAAATGACTGAACAGAGTTTTGATATTCTGTTTTCTTTTTCTTAGAAATACCACTCCAAAGTTGACCGTGCCTGTGACGTTGTCTATTTGTCATAGTAAATTAATGTGACTGTATATTACATTGTATAGCATTACTATACAGAATGATCTTCTTGTCTTCAATCTCACTTGAGCTTTTTGATTCTCATATACATTGTATTTCTGTTAGTTCTGCTCTGCACTGTCAGTTCTGCATCTGTGTTGATTGGCATATGTCAATCCTTGCAGCACCTAAGCTGTTTTTTGCTGCCCTTTGAGCTGTGTTAACTGAGTTGCGCATCTGGTTAACCACACGCAATGAGATTCTGAGGTCATGGGTTTGATTCCCATGGGCTGTGATATTTTGTCTTAACTTTTTTCTCACTTAAGTTTTGTGATTTTCATACTATACATTGTATTTCAGTTATTTGTGCTCTCTGTTGTCATTTCTGCACGTTTGGTAATTGCTGGATATCAATGTTTACAGCTCTAAATCTCTATTCTATAGCTTGGACACACCAACTCAGTGGTTTAATCGTTTACTCAGTGGCGCATGCGGTAACTGCTGTGCTTTGGGAACCCGAGTTCATGGGTTTGAATCCCATGTGCAGTGGTTTTTGTCTTAACTTTTTTTCTCACTTAAGTTTTGTGATTTTCATACAATACATTGTATTTCAGTTATTTGTGCTCTCTGTTGTCATTTCTGCACGTTTGGTAATTGCTGGATATCAATGTTTACAGCTCTAAATCTCTATTCTATAGCTTGGACACACCAACTCAGTGGTTTAATCGTTTACTCAGTGGCGCATGCGGTTAGTGCGTTGCTTTGGGAACCTGAGGTCATGGGTTCGAATCCCAGCTCTTACTTTCACTTATTGAGATTTCCTTTTGTGTTCCCTTTAACACGTTCTTCTCAACCTGTCTGGTTTTCCACACGTGTTATATTTTTGCCATCTTTACTGTTGTTGCTCCGCACTGCAGTGGTTCTGCTCTGCATTTGCTTTGCTTCGGGTTCGGGCTCTGTATTGCGCGCTTTCTGCGCTTTGCGCATTTGCTGCGTCGTGTGGTTTTTGCTGTGCTTTGGGTGCTCATTGCGCTGAAGGTGCTTGACCCCGCAATTGCTGCTTGCAGCTATATTTATTATTATTATTCTGCTTCTTCTTCTTCTTCTTAGCCATAGGCGTCTATGGCAGCCCTATGAACCGTACATAGGAAAATGATGAAATTTGGCACAGTTGTAGTGGTGGTCTTAAAAAGTCATGTGACCAAAAATGGGGTCTCTAGTACTAACTCTATAGCGCCACCAGCAGTTCAAAAATTCAATGTTCAAAGGGTTATAACTTCTGATCCGCTTAATCTATGAAAATTCTACTTAGTACACGTGATTGCTCTCCTCATGCTTGTTGATTTTAATACCTTACAGTAAAACTCCACCCATTACAGTAGCGGCCATTTTGAAATGTACACTATTCCATTTTTTCGCTACTCCTCCTTCAAATGTTGTTCAATTCTTATGAGATTTGGCACAGATGATCTTTGGAGTAAGCCGCATAGAAATGACTGAACAGAATTTTGATATTTATCTTTGTTCAAAAGTAATAAATGCGCAAACTTAACGAGGTTGACGCAAAAATGGTTCTGAAGCTGTAGCTCAGTCATTCTTTGATCAATTGAAATGAAATTTGGTACACTTCATGTGGACCATGAACTTGGGGTCCATGCCAAATTTGGTGACAGCGCCACCTATGGGTCATGAGATAATAAAATAGGCTATTTTTGCCCATAACTTTTGAACTGTTTGTCAGAAAATTATGATCTTGATGTCTATGGATTGCTTACCTCATGCCGCATCTGTCGATGTGTATTATGCCGGGTTTGACCGAACCGCCTGTCCGCCATTTTGAAATTTCACATAATTTGTTATATTTTTTGAACTATTGGACATATCCGCGCAAAAATTAGTAAGGAGCTTCGACATGATGTCCTGAAGGTACCTGGGAAGTCAGAGTACAGCGCCACCTAGGGGTTATAAACTATAACAGTTCTCATGGAACTGCTTATAACTTCTGAATACTTTGTCTGATATTAATTTCTTTGTGAAATTGTATTCACTGGTTTATGCCGATTGCAACGATGCCTCGTTTGTCATTTTCCAACATTCTGTTCATGTGTTATTGTAAAGCATATGGTAGATTATTTTTTCGCTACTCCTTTTACAAATGTTGTTTATTTTATGCCAGGTACTGCTCGTATAATGTTTGGAGCAATCCGCACAGAAATGACCGAACAGATTTTTGATATTCTGTTCTCTTTCTTAGAAATACCACTCCAAAGTTGACCGTGCCTGTGACGTTGTCTATTTGTCATAGTAAATTAATGTGACTGTATATTACATTGTATAGCATTACTATACAGAATGATGTTCTTGTCTTCAATCTCATTTGAGCTTTTTGATTCCCATATACATTGTATTTCTGATAGTTCTGCTCTGCACTGTCAGTTCTGCATCTGTGTTGATTGGCACACGTCAATCCTTGAAGCACCTAAGCTGTTTTTTGCTGCCCTTTGAGCTGTGTTAGCTGAGTTGCGCATCTGGTTAACCAAATGCCATGAGATTCTGAGGTCATGGGTTCAAACCCCATGTGCAGTGATATTTTGTCTTAACTTTTTTCTCACTTAAGTTTTGTGATTTTCATACAATACATTGTATTTCAGTTATTTGTGCTCTCTGTTGTTATTTCTGCACGTTTGGTAATTGCTGGATATCAATGTTTACAGCTCTAAATCTCTATTCTATAGCTTGGACACACCAACTCAGTGGTTTAATCGTTTACTCAGTGGCGCATGCGGTTAGTGCGTTGCTTTGGGAACCTGAGGTCATGGGTTCGAATCCCAGCTCTTACTTTCACTTATTGAGATTTCCTTTTGTGTTCCCTTTAACACGTTCTTCTCGACCTGTCTGGTTTTCCACACGTGTTATATTTTTGCCATCTTTACTATTGTTGCTCCGCACTGCAGTGGTTCTGCTCTGCATTTGCTTTGCTTCGGGTTCGGGCTCTGTATTGCGCGCTTTCTGCGCTTTGCGCATTTGCTGCGTCGTGTGGTTTTTGCTGTGCTTTGGGTGCTCATTGCGCTGAAGGTGCTTGACCCCGCAATTGCTGCTTGCAGCTATATTTATTATTATTATTATTATTATTATTATTATTATTATTATTATTTTTCCCCAATGGGAGTCTATGGCAGCCCTATGAACCGTACATAGGAAAATGATGAAATTTGGCACAGATGTAGAGGTGGTCATAAATAGTCATGTGACCAAAAATGGGGTCTTTAGCAGTAACTCTATAGCGCCACCAGTAGTCCAAAAATTCAATGTTCAAACTGTTATAATTGGTGAACCATTTGATCTATGAAAATTCTGCTTAGTACACGTGATTGCTCTCATCCCGCTTATTGAATTTGATACTTTACAGTAAGACTCCACCCATTACAGTAGCGGCCATTTTGAAATGTACAGTATTTCGTTTTTTCGCTACTCCTCCTTCAAATGTGGTTCAATTCTTATGAAATTTGGCACAGATGATCTTTGGAGTGAGCCGCATAGAAATGACCGAACAGAATTTTGATATTTATCTTTGTTCAAAAGTAATAAATGCGCAAACTTAACGAGGTTGACGCAAAAATGGTTCTGAAGCTGTAGCTCAGTCATTCTTTGATCAATTGAAATGAAATTTGGTACACTTCATGTGGACCATGATCTTGGGGTCCATGCCAAATTTGGTGACAGCGCCACCTATGGGTCATGAGATAATAAAATAGGCTATTTTTGCCCATAACTTCTGAACTGCTTGTCAGAAAATTATGATCTTGATGTCTATGGATTGCTTACCTCATGCCGCATCTGTCAATGTGTATTATGCCGGGTTTGACCGAACCACCTGTCTGCCATTTTGAAATTTAACATAAATTGTTATATTTTTTGAACTATTTGACATATCCGCACAAAAATTGGTAAGGAGCTTTGACATGATGTCCTGAAGTTACCTGGGAAGTCAGAGTACAGCGCCACCTAGGGGTTATAAACTATTACAATTCTTATTGATATTATACTGTTATCTCTTTCTGCTGCCCAATGAACCGTGTCAACTGAGTGGCGCACCTAGTTAATCGTATGCATTGAGATTCTGAGATCCTGGGTTCGAATCCCACCTGAGTCAGGTATTTTGTTCTTCCTCATCAATTCTTCTAAACCTGTCTGTAGTTCACATGTGTTCTATTTTTCCATGTTTGCTGTTGTTGCTCTGCATTGTGGTGGTTCTGCTCTATGATTCCTGAGCCTTGCGTTTTTGATGAAATGTATGGTGCTTGCTGTGCTTTGTGTGCTTGCTGTGCTTTGTGTGCTTGCTGTGCTTTGTGAGCTTGCTGTGCTTTGTGAGCTTGCTGTGCTTTGTGTGCTTGCTGTGCTTTGTGAGCTTGCTGTGCTTTGTGTGCTTGCTGTGCTTTGTGAGCTTGCTGTGCTTTGTGAGCTTGCTGTGCTTTGTGTGCTTGCTGTGCTTTGTGAGCTTGCTGTGCTTTGTGTACTTGCTGTGCTTTGTGTGCTTGCTGTGCTTTGTGTGCTTGCTGTGCTTTGTGTGCTTGCTGTGCTTTGTGAGCTTGCTGTGCTTTGAGTGCCTGCTGTGATTTGTGTAATTAATGTGCTTTGTGTGCTTGCTGTGCTTTGTGAGCTTGCTATGCTTTGTGTGCTTGCTGTGCTTTGTGTGCTTGCTGTGCTTTGTGTGCTTGCTGTGCTTTGTGAGCTTGCTGTGCTTTGTGTGCTTGCTGTGCTTTGTGAGCTTACTGTGCTTTGTGTGCCTGCTGTGATTTGTGTAATTGCTGTGCTTTGTGTGCTTGGTGTGCATTGTGAGCTTGCTGTGCTTTGTGTGCTTGCTGTGCTTGCTGTGCTTTGTGTGCTTGCTGTGCTTTGTGAGCTTGCTGTGCCTGCTGTGATTTGTGTAATTGCTGTGCTTTGTGTGCTTGCTGTGCTTTGTGTGCCTGCTGTGCTTTGTGTGCTTGCTGTGCTTTGTGAGCTTGCTGTGCTTTGTATGCCTGTTGTGATTTGTGTAATTGATGTGCTTTGTGTGCTTGCTGTGCTTTGTGAGCTTGCTATGCTTTGTTTGCTTGCTGTGCTTTGTGTGCTTGCTGTGCTTTGTGTGCTTGATGTGCTTTGTGAGCTTGCTGTGCTTTGTGAGCTTGCTGTGCTTTGTGTGCTTGCTGTGCTTTGTGAGCTTGCTGTGCTTTGTGGGCTTGCTGTGCTTTGTGTGCTTGCTGTGGTTTGTGTGCTTGCTGTGCTTTGTGAGCTTGCTGTGCTTTGTGTGCCTGCTGTGATTTGTGTAATTGCTGTGCTTGTGTGCTTGCTGTGCATTGTGAGCTTGCTGTGCTTTGTGTGCTTGCTGTGCTTTGTGTGCTTGCTGTGCTTTGTGAGCTTGCTGTGCTTTGTGTGCCTGCTGTGATTTGTGTAATTGCTCTGCTTTGTGAGCTTGCCGTGCTTTGTGTGCTTGCTGTGCTGTGTGTGCATTGCGCCGAAGGTGCTTGACCCCGTGTTGCTGCTTGCAGCTATATTTATTATTATTATTCTGCTTCTTCTTCTTCTTCTTAGCCATAGGCGTCTATGGCAGCCCTATGAACCGTACATAGGAAAATGATGAAATTTGGCACAGTTGTAGTGGTGGTCTTAAAAAGTCATGTGACCAAAAATGGGGTCTCTAGTACTAACTCTATAGCGCCACCAGCAGTTCAAAAATTCAATGTTCAAAGGGTTATAACTTCTGATCCGCTTGATCTATGAAAATTCTACTTAGTACACGTGATTGCTCTCCTCATGCTTGTTGATTTTAATACCTTACAGTAAAACTCCACCCATTACAGTAGCGGCCATTTTGAAATGTACAGTATTCCATTTTTTCGCTACTCCTCCTTCAAATGTTGTTCAATTCTTATGAGATTTGGCACAGATGATCTTTGAAGTAAGCCGCATAGAAATGACTGAACAGAATTTTGATATTTATCTTTGTTCAAAAGTAATAAATGCGCAAACTTAACGAGGTTGACGCAAAAATGGTTCTGAAGCTGTAGCTCAGTCATTCTTTGATCAATTGAAATGAAATTTGGTACACTTCATGTGGACCATGAACTTGGGGTCCATGCCAAATTTGGTGACAGCGCCACCTATGGGTCATGAGATAATAAAATAGGCTATTTTTGCCCATAACTTCTGAACTGTTTGTCAGAAAATTATGATCTTGATGTCTATGGATTGCTTACCTCATGCCGCATCTGTCGATGTGTATTATGCCGGGTTTGACCGAACCGCCTGTCCGCCATTTTGAAATTTCACATAATTTGTTATATTTTTTGAACTATTGGACATATCCGTGCAAAAATCAGTAGGGAGATTCAGCATGATGTCTTGAAGGTACCTTGGAAGTCAGAGTATAGCGCCACCTAGGGGTTATAAACTATAACAGTTCTTATGGAACTGCGTATAACTTCTGAATACTTTGTCTGATATTAATTTCTTTGTGAAATTGTATTCACTGGTTTATGCCGATTGCAACGATACCTCGTTTGTCATTTTCCAACATTCTGTTCATGTGTTATTGTAAAGCATATGGTAGATGATTTTTTGGCTACTCTTTTTACAAATTTTGTTTATTTTATGCCAGGTACTGCTCGTATAATGTTTGGAGCAATCCGCACAGAAATGACTGAACAGATTTTTGATATTCTGTTTTCTTTTTCTTAGAAATACCACTCTAAAGTTGACCGTGCCTGTGACGTTGTCTATTTGTCATAGTAAATTAATGTGACTGTATATTACATTGTATAGCATTACTATACAGAATGATCTTCTTGTCTTCAATCTCACTTGAGCTTTTTGATTCTCATATACATTGTATTTCTGTTAGTTCTGCTCTGCACTGTCAGTTCTGCATCTGTGTTGATTGGCATATGTCAATCCTTGCAGCACCTAAGCTGTTTTTTGCTGCCCTTTGAGCTGTGTTAACTGAGTTGCGCATCTGGTTGACCACATGCCATGAGATTCTGAGGTCATGGGTTTGAATCCCATGGGCTGTCATATTTTGTCTTAACTTTTTTCTCACTTAAGTTTTGTGATTTTCATACTATACATTGTATTTCAGTTATTTGTGCTCTCTGTTGTCATTTCTGCACGTTTGGTAATTGCTGGATATCAATGTTTACAGCTCTAAATCTCTATTCTATAGCTTGGACACACCAACTCAGTGGTTTAATCGTTTACTCAGTGGCGCATGCGGTTAGTGTGTTGCTTTGGGAACCTGAGGTCATGGGTTTGAATCCCAGCTCTTACTTTCACTTATTGAGATTTCCTTTTGTGTTCCCTTTAACACGTTCTTCTCGACCTGTCTGGTTTTCCAGACGTGTTATATTTTTGCCATCTTTACTGTTGTTGCTCCGCACTGCAGTGGTTCTGCTCTGCATTTGCTTTGCTTCGGGTTCGGGCTCTGTATTGCGCGCTTTCTGCGCTTTGCGCATTTGCTGCGTCGTGCCGTTTTTGCTGTGCTTTGGGTGCTCATTGCGCTGAAGGTGCTTGACCCCGTATCGCTGCTTGCAGCTATATTTAGGGGTCAAGCACCGAAGGTGCTGAGACACCTATTGGAATTGTTAGTATTATTATTATTATTCTGCTTCTTCTTCTTCTTAGCCATTGGTGTCTATGGCAGCCCTATGAACTGTACATAGGAAAATGATGAAATTTGGCACAGTTGTAGAGGTGGTCCTGAAAAGTCAAGTGACCAAAAATGGGGTCTCTAGCACTAACTCTATAGCGCCACCAGCAGTGCAAAAATTCAATGTTCAAATGGTTATAACTGCTGATCCGCTTGATCTATGAAAATTCTACTTAGTACACGTGATTGCTCTCCTCATGCTTGTTGTTTTTGATGCCTTACAGTAAAACTCCACCCATTACAGTAGTGGCCATTTTGAAATGTACTGTATTCCGTTTATTCGCTACTCCTCCTTCAAATTTGGTTCAATTGTTATGAATTTTGGCACAGGTGAACTTTGGAGTAAGCCGCACAGAAATGACCGAACAGAATTTTGATATTTATCTTTGTTCAAAAGTAATAAATGCGCAAACTTAACGAGGTTGACGTAAAAATGGTTCTGAAGCTGTAGCTCGGTCATTCTTTGATCAATTGAAATGAAATTTGGTACACTTCATGTGGACCATGAACTTGGGGTTCATGCCAAATTTGGTGACAGCGCCACCTATGGGTCATGAGATATGAAAATAGGCTATTTTTGCCCATAACTTCTGAACTGTTTGTCAGAAAATTATGATCTTGATGTCTATGGATTGCTTACCTCATGCCGCATCTGTCGATGTGTATTATGCCGGGTTTGACCGAACCGCCTGTCCGCCATTTTGAAATTTCACATAATTTGTTATATTTTTTTAACTATTGGACATATCCGCGCAAAAATTAGTAAGGAGCTTCGACATGATGTCCTGAAGGTACCTGGGAAGTCAGAGTACAGCGCCACCTAGGGGTTATAAACTATAACAGTTTTTATGGAACTGCTTATATCTTCTGAATACTTTGTCTGATATTGATTTCTTTGTGAAATTGTATTCACTGGTTTATGCCGATTGCAACGATACCTCGTTTGTCATTTTCCAACATTCTGTTCATGTGTTATTGTAAAGCATTTGGAACATGATTTTTTCGCTACTCCTTTTACAAATTTTGTTTATCTTATGCCAGGTGCTGCTCGTATAATGTTTGGAGCAATCCGCACAGAAATGACCGAACAGATTTTTGATATTCTGTTCTCTTTCTTAGAAATACCACTCCAAAGTTGACTGTGCCTGTGCCGTTGTCTATTTGTCATAGTAAATTAATGTGACTGTATGTTACATTGTATAGCATTACTATACAGAATGATCTTCTTGTCTTCAATCTCACTTGATCTTTTTGATTCTCATATACATTGTATTTCTGTTAGTTCTGCTCTGCACTGTCAGTTCTGCATCTGTGTTGATTGGCATATGTCAATCCTTGCAGCACCTAAGCTGTTTTTTGCTGCCCTTTGGGCTGTGTTAACTGAGTTGCGCATCTGGTTAACCAGATGCCATGAGATCCTGAGGTCATGGGTTCGAATCCCATGTACAGTAATATTTTGTCTTAACTTTTTTCTCACTTAAGTTTATTGATTTTCATACAATACATTGTATTTCAGTTATTTGTGCTCTCTGTTGTCATTTCTGCACTTTTGGTAATTGCTGGATATCAATGTTTACAGCTCTATATCTCTATTCTATAGGTTGGACACACCAAGTCAGTGGTTTAATCGTTTACTCAGTGGCGTATGCGGTAACTGCTGTGCCTTGGGAACCTGAGTTCATGAGTTTGAATCCCATGTGCAGTGGTTTTTGTCTTAACTTTTTTTTCTCACTTAAGTTTTGTGATTTTCATACAATACATTGTATTTCAGTTATTTGTGCTCTCTGTTGTCATTTCTGCACTTTTGGTAATTGCTGGATATCAATGTTTACAGCTCTATATCTCTATTCTATAGCTTGGACACACCAACTCAGTGGTTTAACCGTTTACTCAGTGGCGCATGCGTTAACTGCTATGCTTTGGGAACCTGAGGTCATGTGTTCGAATCCCAGCTCTCACTTTCACTTATTGAGATTTCCTTTTGCGTTTCCTTTAACACGTTCTTCTCGACCTGTCTGGTTTTCCACACGTGTTATATTTTTGCCATCTTTACTGTTGTTGCTCCGCACTGCAGTGATCCTGCTCTGCATTTGCTTTGCTTCGGGTTCGGGCTCTGTATTGCGTGCTTTCTGCGCTTTGCACATTTGCTGCGTCGTGTGGTTTTTGCTGTGCTTTGGGTGCTCATTGCGCTGAAGGTGCTTGACCCCGCAATTGCTGCTTGCAGCTATATTTATTATTAGGGGTCAAGCACCGAAGGTGCTGAGACACCTATTGTAATTGTTAGTATTATTAGGGGTCAAGCACCGAAGGTGCTGAGACACCTATTGTAATTGTTAGTATTATTATTATTATTATTCTGCTTCTTCTTCTTCTTCTTAGCCATAGGCGTCTATGGCAGCCCTATGAACCGTACATAGGAAAATGATGAAATTTGGCACAGTTGTAGTGGTGGTCTTAAAAAGTCATGTGACCAAAAATGGGGTCTCTAGTACTAACTCTATAGCGCCACCAGCAGTTCAAAAATTCAATGTTCAAAGGGTTATAACTTCTGATCCGCTTGATCTATGAAAATTCTACTTAGTACACGTGATTGCTCTCCTCATGCTTGTTGCTTTTAATACCTTACAGTAAAACTCCACCCATTACAGTAGCGGCCATTTTGAAATGTACAGTATTCCATTTTTTCGCTACTCCTCCTTCAAATGTTGTTCAATTCTTATGAGATTTGGCACAGATGATCTTTGGAGTAAGCCGCATAGAAATGACTGAACAGAATTTTGATATTTATCTTTGTTCAAAAGTAATAAATGCGCAAACTTAACAAGGTTGACGCAAAAATGGTTCTGAAGCTGTAGCTCAGTCATTCTTTGATCAATTGAAATGAAATTTGGTACACTAAATGTGGACCATGAACTTGGGGTCCATGCCAAATTTGGTGACAGCGCCACCTATGGGTCATGAGATAATAAAATAGGCTATTTTTGCCCATAACTTCTGAACTGTTTGTCAGAAAATTATGATCTTGATGTCTATGGATTGCTTACCTCATGCCGCATCTGTCGATGTGTATAATGCCGGGTTTGACCAAACCGCCTGTCCGCCATTTTGAAATTTCACATAATTTGTTATATTTTTTGAACTATTGGACATATCCGCGCAAA
Organism: Paramisgurnus dabryanus; assembly: GCF_030506205.2. Lineage (NCBI taxonomy): Eukaryota > Metazoa > Chordata > Actinopteri > Cypriniformes > Cobitidae > Paramisgurnus > Paramisgurnus dabryanus. The sequence continues at coordinate 6,703,738 of NC_133339.1, forward strand.
AATTAGTAAGGAGCTTCGACATGATGTCCTGAAGGTACCTGGGAAGTCAGAGTACAGCGCCACCTAGGGGTTATAAACTATAACAGTTCTCATGGAACTGCTTATAACTTCTGAATACTTTGTCTGATATTAATTTCTTTGTGAAATTGTATTCACTGGTTTATGCCGATTGCAACGATGCCTCGTTTGTCATTTTCCAACATTCTGTTCATGTGTTATTGTAAAGCATATGGTAGATTATTTTTTCGCTACTCCTTTTGCAAATGTTGTTTATTTTATGCCAGGTACTGCTCGTATAATGTTTGGAGCAATCCGCACAGAAATGACCGAACAGATTTTTGATATTCTGTTCTCTTTCTTAGAAATACCACTCCAAAGTTGACCGTGCCTGTGACGTTGTCTATTTGTCATAGTAAATTAATGTGACTGTATATTACATTGTATAGCATTACTATACAGAATGATGTTCTTGTCTTCAATCTCATTTGAGCTTTTTGATTCCCATATACATTGTATTTCTGATAGTTCTGCTCTGCACTGTCAGTTCTGCATCTGTGTTGATTGGCACACGTCAATCCTTGAAGCACCTAAGCTGTTTTTTGCTGCCCTTTGAGCTGTGTTAGCTGAGTTGCGCATCTGGTTAACCACATGCCATGAGATTCTGAGGTCATGGGTTCAAACCCCATGTGCAGTGATATTTTGTCTTAACTTTTTTCTCACTTAAGTTTTGTGATTTTCATACAATACATTGTATTTCAGTTATTGGTGCTCTCTGTTGTTATTTCTGCACGTTTGGTAATTGCTGGATATCAATGTTTACAGCTCTAAATCTCTATTCTATAGCTTGGACACACCAACTCAGTGGTTTAATCGTTTACTCAGTGGCGCATGCGGTTAGTGCGTTGCTTTGGGAACCTGAGGTCATGGGTTCGAATCCCAGCTCTTACTTTCACTTATTGAGATTTCCTTTTGTGTTCCCTTTAACACGTTCTTCTCGACCTGTCTGGTTTTCCACACGTGTTATATTTTTGCCATCTTTACTGTTGTTGCTCCGCACTGCAGTGGTTCTGCTCTGCATTTGCTTTGCTTCGGGTTCGGGCTCTGTATTGCGCGCTTTCTGCGCTTTGCGCATTTGCTGCGTCGTGTGGTTTTTGCTGTGCTTTGGGTGCTCATTGCGCTGAAGGTGCTTGACCCCGCAATTGCTGCTTGCAGCTATATTGGTCATTGTTTCTGTTAGTAAATTTTTCTTCTTCCCCAATGGGAGTCTATGGCAGCCCTATGAAGCGTATGTAGGAAAATTATGAAATTTGGCATAGTTGTAGTGGTGGTCATAAATAGTCATGTGGCCAAAAATGGGGTCTCTAGCAGTAACTCTATAGCGCCACCATTATCTCAAAAATTCAATATTCAAATGGTTATAACTCATGATCCATTAGATCTATGAAAATTGTACTTAGTGCATGTGATTGCTCTCATCCCGCTTATTGAATTTGATACTTTACATTAAGACTCCACCCATTACAGTAGCGGCCATTTTGAAATGTACAGTATTTCGTTTTTTCGCTACTCCTTCTTCAAATGTGGGTTCAATTCTTATGAGATTTGGCACAGGTGATCTTTGGAGTCAGCCGCATAGAAATGACTGAACAGAATTTTGATATTTTTTTTTATTCAAAAGTTATTAATGCGTGAACTTAACGAGATTGACGGAAAAATGGTTCTGAAGCTGTAGCTCGGTCATTCTTTGATCAATCGAGATGAAATTTGGTACACTTCATGTCGACCATGAACTGTGGGTCCATGCCAAATTTGGTGACAGCGCCACCTATGGGTCATGAGATATGAAAAAAGGCTATTTTTGCCCATATCTACTGAATCGTTTGTCAGAAAATTATGATCGTGGTGTCTACGTATTCCTTGGCTCATGCCGCATCTGTCGATATGTATTATGCCGGCTTTGACCGAATCGTCTGTCCGCCATTTTGAAATTTTTGATAATTTGCTATAACTTTTGAAGTATCGGATATATCGGGGCAAAAATCGGTAGGTAGCTTCGGCATGATGTCCTGAGGAAATCAGAGAATAGCGCCACCTAGGGGTTATAAACTATAAAAGTTCTTATAGAACTGCTTATAACTTCTGAATTCTTTGTATGGCATGTAAGCTCTTATCTGCTGCTCCTTGAGCTGTGTCTACTGAGTGGCACATCTGTCTAAGTCGTACGCATAGAGATCCTGAGTTCATGGGTTTGAATCCAGCCTGAGGCAGGTGTTAGTTTCTTCTATTAAAGTTTTGTTCTTTCCCACCTATTCTTCTTGACCTGTCTGTAGTTCACATATGTTCTATTTTTGCCATGTTTTCTGTTGCTGCTCTGCACTGCGGTGGTTCTGCTCTGTCATTGCAACGCTTTGGGTACTTGCTGCGCTTTGTGTTCTTGATGCACCTTGGGTGGTCAGTGAGCATTGGGTTATTGATACCTTCTATGTTGCTTGCTGTGCTTTGGGTGCTCATTGCGCTAAAGGTGCTTGGCCCCGAATCGCTGCTTGCAGCTATATTTAGGGGTCAAGCACCGAAGGTGCTGAGACACCTATTGCAATTGTTAGTATTATTATTATTATTATTATTCTTACTCTTGTCCAATGGGAGTCTATGGCAGCCCTATGAACCGTAAGTAGTAGAGTGATGAAATTTGGCACAGTTGTAGTGGTGGTCCTAAAAAGTCATGTGACCAAAAATGGGGTCTCTAGCAGTAACTCTATAGCGCCACCAGCAGTGCAAAAATTCAATGTTCAAACTGTTATAATTGGTGAACCATTTGATCTATGAAAATTCTACTTAGTACACGTGATTGCTCTCATCCCACTTATTGAATTTGATACTTTACAGTAAGACTCCACCCATTACAGTAGCGGCCATTTTGAAATGTACAGTATTTCGTTTTTTCGCTACTCCTCCTTCAAATTTGGTTCAATTCTTATGAGATTTGGCACATGTGATCTTTGGAGTGAGCCGCATAGAAATGACTGAACAGAATTTTGATATTTTTCTTTATTTAAAAGTAATTCATGCGTGAACTTAACGAGATTGACGCAAAATTGGTTCTGAAGCTGTATCCCGGTCATTCTTTGATCAATCGAGATGAAATTTGGTACGCTTCATGTCGACCATGAAATGGGGGTCCATGCCAAATTTGGTGACAGCGCCACCTATGGGTCATGAGATAGTAAAAAAGGCTATTTTTGCGCATAACTTCTGAATCGTTTGTCAGAAAATTATGATCTTGGTGTCTACGGATTCCTTACCTCATGCCGCATCTGTCGATGTGTATTATGCCGGGTTTGACCGAACCGCCTGTCCGCCATTTTGAAATTTGTCATAAATTGTTATAACTTTTGAAGTATTGGATATATTGGCGCAAAAATCGGTAGTAAGCTTTGGCATGATGTCCTGATTGTATCTGGGAAGTCAGAATACAGCGCCACCTAGGGGTTATAAACTATAACAGTTCTTATAGAACTGCTCATAACTTCTGAATACTTTGTCGGATATTAATTTTCTTTGTGAAATTGTATTCACTGGTTTATGCCGATTGCAACGATACCTCGTTTGTCATTTTCCATCATTCTGTTCATGTGTTATTGTAAGGCATATGGTAAATGATTTTTTCGCTACTCCTTTTACAAATTTTGTTTATTTTATGCCAGGTTCTGCTCGTATAATGTTTGGAGCAATCCGCACAGAAATGACTGAACAGATTTTTCTTGCACCTAGGAATTTTTTGAGAAAAACCTCTGTAAAGTTGATCGTCCCTGTGATGTTGTCTATTTGTCATAGTTAATTACTTTATATTACATTTTATAGCGTTACTCTACGGAATGTTCTTCTTGTCTTCAATCTCACTTGAGCTTTTTGATTCTCATATACATTGTATTTCTGTGATTTCTGCTCTGCGGTGTCATTTCTACATCTTTGGTGATTGGCATATGTCAATGCTTGCATTTCTGTAATCTCTTTCCTGCTGCCCCTTGAGCTGTGTCTGCTGAGTGGCGCATCCACTAAGTCGTATGCATAGAGATCCTGAGTTCATGGGTTCGAATCCCACCTGAGGCAGGTGTTAATTTCTTCTATTAAAGTTTTGTTCTTTCCCACCTATTCTTCTTGACCTGTCTGTAGTTCACATATGTTCTATTTTTGCCATGTTTTCTGTTGCTGCTCTGCACTGCGGTGGTTCTGCTCTGTCATTGCAACGCTTTGGGTACTTGCTGCGCTTTGTGTTCTTGATGCACCTTGGGTGGTCAGTGAGCATTGGGTGATTGATACCTTCTATGTTGCTTGCTGTGCTTTGGGTGCTCATTGCGCTAAAGGTGCTTGGCCCCGAATCGCTGCTTGCAGCTATATTTAGGGGTCAAGCACCGAAGGTGCTGAGACACCTATTGTAATTGTTAGTATTATTATTAGGGGTCAAGCACCGAAGGTGCTGAGACACCTATTGTAATTGTTAGTATTATTATTATTATTATTATTATTATTATTATTATTATTTTTCCCCAATGGGAGTCTATGGCAGCCCTATGAACCGTACATAGGAAAATGATGAAATTTGGCACAGATGTAGAGGTGGTCATAAATAGTCATGTGACCAAAAATGGGGTCTTTAGCAGTAACTCTATAGCGCCACCAGTAGTCCAAAAATTCAATGTTCAAACTGTTATAATTGGTGAACCATTTGATCTATGAAAATTCTGCTTAGTACACGTGATTGCTCTCATCCCGCTTATTGAATTTGATACTTTACAGTAAGACTCCACCCATTACAGTAGCGGCCATTTTGAAATGTACAGTATTTCGTTTTTTCGCTACTCCTCCTTCAAATGTGGTTCAATTCTTATGAAATTTGGCACAGATGATCTTTGGAGTGAGCCGCATAGAAATGACCGAACAGAATTTTGATATTTATCTTTGTTCAAAAGTAATAAATGCGCAAACTTAACGAGGTTGACGCAAAAATGGTTCTGAAGCTGTAGCTCAGTCATTCTTTGATCAATTGAAATGAAATTTGGTACACTTCATGTGGACCATGATCTTGGGGTCCATGCCAAATTTGGTGACAGCGCCACCTATGGGTCATGAGATAATAAAATAGGCTATTTTTGTCCATAACTTCTGAACTGCTTGTCAGAAAATTATGATCTTGATGTCTATGGATTGCTTACCTCATGCCGCATCTGTCAATGTGTATTATGCCGGGTTTGACCGAACCACCTGTCTTCCATTTTGAAATTTAACATAAATTGTTATATTTTTTGAACTATTTGACATATCCGCACAAAAATTGGTAAGGAGCTTTGACATGATGTCCTGAAGTTACCTGGGAAGTCAGAGTACAGCGCCACCTAGGGGTTATAAACTATTACAATTCTTATTGATATTATACTGTTATCTCTTTCTGCTGCCCAGTGAACCGTGTCAACTGAGTGGCGCACCTAGTTAATCGTATGCATTGAGATTCTGAGATCCTGGGTTCGAATCCCACCTGAGTCAGGTATTTTGTTCTTCCTCATCAATTCTTCTAAACCTGTCTGTAGTTCACATGTGTTCTATTTTTCCATGTTTGCTGTTGTTGCTCTGCATTGTGGTGGTTCTGCTCTATGATTCCTGAGCCTTGCGTTTTTGATGCAATTTATGGTGCTTGCTGTGCTTTGTGTGCTTGCTGTGCTTTGTGAGCTTGCTGTGCTTTGTAAGCTTACTGTGCTTTGTGTGCTTGCTGTGCTTTGTGAGCTTGCTGTGCTTTGTGTGCTTGCTGTGCTTTGTGAGCTTGCTGTGCTTTGTGAGCTTGCTGTGCTTTGTGTGCTTGCTGTGCTTTGTGAGCTTGCTATGCTTTGTGTACTTGCTGTGCTTTGTGTGCTTGCTGTGCTTTGTGTGCTTGCTGTGCTTTGTGCGCTTGCTGTGCTTTGTGAGCTTGCTGTGCTTTGAGTGCCTGCTGTGATTTGTGTAATTAATGTGCTTTGTGTGCTTGCTGTGCTTTGTGAGCTTGCTATGCTTTGTGTGCTTGCTGTGCTTTGTGTGCTTGCTGTGCTTTGTGTGCTTGCTGTGCTTTGTGAGCTTGCTGTGCTTTGTGTGCTTGCTGTGCTTTGTGAGCTTACTGTGCTTTGTGTGCCTGCTGTGATTTGTGTAATTGCTGTGCTTTGTGTGCTTGGTGTGCATTGTGAGCTTGCTGTGCTTTGTGTGCTTGCTGTGCTTTGTGTGCTTGCTGTGCTTTGTGAGCTTGCTGTGCATTGTGTGCCTGCTGTGATTTGTGTAATTGCTGTGCTTTGTGTGCTTGCTGTGCTTTGTGTGCCTGCTGTGCTTTGTGTGCTTGCTGTGCTTTGTGAGCTTGCTGTGCTTTGTATGCCTGTTGTGATTTGTGTAATTGATGTGCTTTGTGTGCTTGCTGTGCTTTGTGAGCTTGCTATGCTTTGTTTGCTTGCTGTGCTTTGTGTGCTTGCTGTGCTTTGTGTGCTTGATGTGCTTTGTGAGCTTGCTGTGCTTTGTGAGCTTGCTGTGCTTTGTGTGCTTGCTGTGCTTTGTGAGCTTGCTGTGCTTTGTGGGCTTGCTGTGCTTTGTGTGCTTGCTGTGCTTTGTGTGCTTGCTGTGCTTTGTGAGCTTGCTGTGCTTTGTGTGCCTGCTGTGATTTGTGTAATTGCTGTGCTTGTGTGCTTGCTGTGCATTGTGAGCTTGCTGTGCTTTGTGTGCTTGCTGTGCTTTGTGTGCTTGCTGTGCTTTGTGAGCTTGCTGTGCTTTGTGAGCTTGCTGTGCTTTGTGTGCCTGCTGTGATTTGTGTAATTGCTCTGCTTTGTGAGCTTGCCGTGCTTTGTGTGCTTGCTGTGCTGTGTGTGCATTGCGCCGAAGGTGCTTGACCCCGTGTTGCTGCTTGCAGCTATATTTATTATTATTATTCTGCTTCTTCTTCTTCTTCTTAGCCATAGGCGTCTATGGCAGCCCTATGAACCGTACATAGGAAAATGATGAAATTTGGCACAGTTGTAGTGGTGGTCTTAAAAAGTCATGTGACCAAAAATGGGGTCTCTAGTACTAACTCTATAGCGCCACCAGCAGTTCAAAAATTCAATGTTCAAAGGGTTATAACTTCTGATCCGCTTGATCTATGAAAATTCTACTTAGTACACGTGATTGCTCTCCTCATGCTTGTTGATTTTAATACCTTACAGTAAAACTCCACCCATTACAGTAGCGGCCATTTTGAAATGTACAGTATTCCATTTTTTCGCTACTCCTCCTTCAAATGTTGTTCAATTCTTATGAGATTTGGCACAGATGATCTTTGGAGTAAGCCGCATAGAAATGACTGAACAGAATTTTGATATTTATCTTTGTTCAAAAGTAATAAATGCGCAAACTTAACAAGGTTGACGCAAAAATGGTTCTGAAGCTGTAGCTCAGTCATTCTTTGATCAATTGAAATGAAATTTGGTACACTAAATGTGGACCATGAACTTGGGGTCCATGCCAAATTTGGTGACAGCGCCACCTATGGGTCATGAGATAATAAAATAGGCTATTTTTGCCCATAACTTCTGAACTGTTTGTCAGAAAATTATGATCTTGATGTCTATGGATTGCTTACCTCATGCCGCATCTGTCGATGTGTATTATGCCGGGTTTGACCGAACCGCCTGTCCGCCATTTTGAAATTTCACATAATTTGTTATATTTTTTGAACTATTGGACATATCCGCGCAAAAATTAGTAAGGAGCTTCGACATGATGTCCTGAAGGTACCTGGGAAGTCAAATACAGCGCCACCTAGGGGTTATAAACTATAACAGTTCTCATGGAACTGCTTGTAACTTCTGAATACTTTGTCTGATATTAATTTCTTTGTGAAATTGTATTCACTGGTTTATGCCGATTGCAACGATGCCTCGTTTGTCATTTTCCAACATTCTGTTCATGTGTTATTGTAAAGCATATGGTAGATTATTTTTTCGCTACTCCTTTTACAAATGTTGTTTATTTTATGCCAGGTACTGCTCGTATAATGTTTGGAGCAATCCGCACAGAAATGACCGAACAGATTTTTGATATTCTGTTCTCTTTCTTAGAAATACCACTCCAAAGTTGACCGTGCCTGTGACGTTGTCTATTTGTCATAGTAAATTAATGTGACTGTATATTACATTGTATAGCATTACTATACAGAATGATGTTCTTGTCTTCAATCTCATTTGAGCTTTTTGATTCCCATATACATTGTATTTCTGATAGTTCTGCTCTGCACTGTCAGTTCTGCATCTGTGTTGATTTGCACACGTCAATCCTTGAAGCACCTAAGCTGTTTTTTGCTGCCATTTGAGCTGTGTTAGCTGAGTTGCGCATCTGGTTAACCACATGCCATGAGATTCTGAGGTCATGGGTTCAAACCCCATGTGCAGTGATATTTTGTCTTAACTTTTTTCTCACTTAAGTTTTGTGATTTTCATACAATACATTGTATTTCAGTTATTTGTGCTCTCTGTTGTTATTTCTGCACGTTTGGTAATTGCTGGATATCAATGTTTACAGCTCTAAATCTCTATTCTATAGCTTGGACACACCAACTCAGTGGTTTCATCGTTTACTCAGTGGCGCATGCGGTTAGTGCGTTGCTTTGGGAACCTGAGGTCATGGGTTCGAATCCCAGCTCTTACTTTCACTTATTGAGATTTCCTTTTGTGTTCCCTTTAACACGTTCTTCTCGACCTGTCTGGTTTTCCACACGTGTTATATTTTTGCCATCTTTACTGTTGTTGCTCCGCACTGCAGTGGTTCTGCTCTGCATTTGCTTTGCTTCGGGTTCGGGCTCTGTATTGCGCGCTGTCTGCGCTTTGCGCATTTGCTGCGTCGTGCCGTTTTTGCTGTGCTTTGGGTGCTCATTGCGCTGAAGGTGCTTGACCCCGTATCGCTGCTTGCAGCTATATTGGTCATTGTTTCTGTTAGTAAATTTTTCTTCTTCCCCAATGGGAGTCTATGGCAGCCCTATGAACCGTATGTAGGAAAATGATGAAATTTGGCACAGTTGTAGTGGTGGTTATAAATAGTCATGTGACCAAAAATGGGGTCTCTAGTACTAACTCTATAGCGCCACCAGCAGTGCAAAAATTCAATGTTCAAATGGTTATAACTTCTGATCCGCTTGATCTATGAAAATTCTACTTAGTACACGTGATTGCTCTCCTCATACTTGTTGTTTTTAATACCTTACAGTAAAACTCCACCCATTACAGTAGCGTCCATTTTGAAATGTACAGTATTCCATTTTTTCGCTACTCCTCCTTCAAATGTGGTTCAATTCTTATGAGATTTGGCACAGATGATCTTTGGAGTAAGCCGCATAGAAATGACTGAACAGAATTTTGATATTTATCTTTGTTCAAAAGTAATAAATGCGCAAACTTAACGAGGTTGACGCAAAAATGGTTCTGAAGCTGTAGCTCAGTCATTCTTTGATCAATTGAAATGAAATTTGGTACACTTCATGTGGACCATGAACTTGGGGTCCATGCCAAATTTGGTGACAGCGCCACCTATGGGTCATGAGATAATAAAATAGGCTATTTTTGCCCATAACTTCTGAACTGTTTGTCAGAAAATTATGATCTTGATGTCTATGGATTGCTTACCTCATGCCGCATGTCGATGTGTATTATGCCGGGTTTGACCGAACCGCCTGTCCGCCATTTTGAAATTTCACATAATTTGTTATATTTTTTGAACTATTGGACATATCCGCGCAAAAATTAGTAAGGAGCTTCGACATGATGTCCTGAAGGTACCTGGGAAGTCAGAGTACAGCGCCACCTAGGGGTTATAAACTATAACAGTTCTTATGGAACTGCTTATAACTTCTGAATACTTTGTCTGATATTATATTTTTGCCATCTTTACTGTTGTTGCTCCGCACTGCAGTGGTTCTGCTCTGCATTTGCTTTGCTTCGGGTTCGGGCTCTGTATTGCGCGCTTTCTGCGCTTTGCGCATTTGCTGCGTCGTGCGGTTTTTGCTGTGCTTTGGGTGCTCATTGCGCTGAAGGTGCTTGACCCCGCAATTGCTGCTTGCAGCTATATTTAGGGGTCAAGCACCGAAGGTGCTGAGACACCTATTGTAATTGTTAGTATTATTATTATTATTATTCTGCTTCTTCTTCTTCTTCTTAGCCATAGGCGTCTATGGCAGCCCTATGAACCGTACATAGGAAAATGATGAAATTTGGCACAGTTGTAGTGGTGGTCTTAAAAAGTCATGTGACCAAAAATGGAGTCTCTAGTACTAACTCTATAGCGCCACCAGCAGTGCAAAAATTCAATGTTCAAAGGGTTATAACTTCTGATCCGCTTGATCTATGAAAATTCTACTTAGTACACGTGATTGCTCTCCTCATGCTTGTTGCTTTTAATACCTTACAGTAAAACTCCACCCATTACAGTAGCGGCCATTTTGAAATATACAGTATTCCATTTTTTCGCTACTCCTCCTTCAAATGTTGTTCAATTCTTATGAGATTTGGCACAGCTGATCTTTGGAGTAAGCCGCATAGAAATGACTGAACAGAATTTTGATATTTATCTTTGTTCAAAAGTAATAAATGCGCAAACTTAACGAGGTTGACGCAAAAATGGTTCTGAAGCTGTAGCTCAGTTATTCTTTGATCAATTGAAATGAAATTTGGTACACTTCATGTGGACCATGAACTTGGGGTCCATGCCAAATTTGGTGACAGCGCCACCTATGGGTCATGAGATAATAAAATAGGCTATTTTTGCCCATAACTTCTGAACTGTTTGTCAGAAAATTATGATCTTGATGTCTATGGATTGCTTACCTCATGCCGCATCTGTCGATATGTATTATGCCGGGTTTGACCACACACATCTGTCCGACATTTTGAAATTTGTCATAAATTTTTATATCTTTTGAACTATTGGACATATCCGTGCAAAAATCAGTAGGGAGAATCAGCATGATGTCTTGAAGGTACCTTGGAAGTCAAAGTATAGCGCCACCTAGGGGTTATAAACTATAACAGTTCTTATGGAACTGCGTATAACTTCTGAATACTTTGTCTGATATTAATTTCTTTGTGAAATTGTATTCACTGGTTTATGCCGATTGGAACGATACCTCGTTTGTCATTTTCCAACATTCTGTTCATGTGTTATTGTAAAGCATATGGTAGATGATTTTTTGGCTACTCTTTTTACAAATTTTGTTTATTTTATGCCAGGTACTGCTCGTATAATGTTTGGAGCAATCCGCACAGAAATGACTGAACAGATTTTTGATATTCTGTTTTCTTTTTCTTAGAAATACCACTCCAAAGTTGACCGTGCCTGTGACGTTGTCTATTTGTCATAGTAAATTAATGTGACTGTATATTACATTGTATAGCATTACTATACAGAATGATCTTCTTGTCTTCAATCTCACTTGAGCTTTTTGATTCTCATATACATTGTATTTCTGTTAGTTCTGCTCTGCACTGTCAGTTCTGCATCTGTGTTGATTGGCATATGTCAATCCTTGCAGCACCTAAGCTGTTTTTTGCTGCCTTTTGAGCTGTGTTAACTGAGTTGCGCATCTGGTTGACCACATGCCATGAGATTCTGAGGTCATGGGTTTGAATCCCATGGGCTGTGATATTTTGTCTTAACTTTTTTCTCACTTAAGTTTTGTGATTTTCATACTATACATTGTATTTCAGTTATTTGTGCTCTCTGTTGTCATTTCTGCACGTTTGGTAATTGCTGGATATCAATGTTTACAGCTCTAAGTCTCTATTCTATAGCTTGGACACACCAACTCAGTGGTTTAATCGTTTACTCAGTGGCGCATGCGGTTAGTGCGTTGCTTTGGGAACCTGAGGGCATGGGTTCGAATCCCAGCTCTTACTTTCACTTATTGAGATTTCCTTTTGTGTTCCCTTTAACACGTTCTTCTCGACCTGTCTGGTTTTCCACACGTGTTATATTTTTGCCATCTTTACTGTTGTTGCTCCGCACTGCAGTGGTTCTGCTCTGCATTTGCTTTGCTTCGGGTTCGGGCTCTGTATTGCGCGCTTTCTGCGCTTTGCGCATTTGCTGCGTCGTGCCGTTTTTGCTGTGCTTTGGGTGCTCATTGCGCTGAAGGTGCTTGACCCCGTATCGCTGCTTGCAGCTATATTTATTATTATTATTCTGCTTCTTCTTCTTCTTCTTAGCCATAGGCGTCTATGGCAGCCCTATGAACCGTACATAGGAAAATGATGAAATTTGGCACAGTTGTAGTGGTGGTCTTAAAAAGTCATGTGACCAAAAATGGGGTCTCTAGTACTAACTCTATAGCGCCACCAGCAGTTCAAAAATTCAATGTTCAAAGGGTTATAACTTCTGATCCGCTTGATCTATGAAAATTCTACTTAGTACACGTGATTGCTCTCCTCATGCTTGTTGATTTTAATACCTTACAGTAAAACTCCACCCATTACAGTAGCGGCCATTTTGAAATGTACAGTATTCCATTTTTTCGCTACTCCTCCTTCAAATGTTGTTCAATTCTTATGAGATTTGGCACAGATGATCTTTGGAGTAAGCCGCATAGAAATGACTGAACAGAATTTTGATATTTATCTTTGTTCAAAAGTAATAAATGCGCAAACTTAACAAGGTTGACGCAAAAATGGTTCTGAAGCTGTAGCTCAGTCATTCTTTGATCAATTGAAATGAAATTTGGTACACTAAATGTGGACCATGAACTTGGGGTCCATGCCAAATTTGGTGACAGCGCCACCTATGGGTCATGAGATAATAAAATAGGCTATTTTTGCCCATAACTTCTGAACTGTTTGTCAGAAAATTATGATCTTGATGTCTATGGATTGCTTACCTCATGCCGCATCTGTCGATGTGTATTATGCCGGGTTTGACCGAACCGCCTGTCCGCCATTTTGAAATTTCACATAATTTGTTATATTTTTTGAACTATTGGACATATCCGCGCAAAAATTAGTAAGGAGCTTCGACATGATGTCCTGAAGGTACCTGGGAAGTCAAATACAGCGCCACCTAGGGGTTATAAACTATAACAGTTCTCATGGAACTGCTTGTAACTTCTGAATACTTTGTCTGATATTAATTTCTTTGTGAAATTGTATTCACTGGTTTATGCCGATTGCAACGATGCCTCGTTTGTCATTTTCCAACATTCTGTTCATGTGTTATTGTAAAGCATATGGTAGATTATTTTTTCGCTACTCCTTTTACAAATGTTGTTTATTTTATGCCAGGTACTGCTCGTATAATGTTTGGAGCAATCCGCACAGAAATGACCGAACAGATTTTTGATATTCTGTTCTCTTTCTTAGAAATACCACTCCAAAGTTGACCGTGCCTGTGACGTTGTCTATTTGTCATAGTAAATTAATGTGACTGTATATTACATTGTATAGCATTACTATACAGAATGATGTTCTTGTCTTCAATCTCATTTGAGCTTTTTGATTCCCATATACATTGTATTTCTGATAGTTCTGCTCTGCACTGTCAGTTCTGCATCTGTGTTGATTTGCACACGTCAATCCTTGAAGCACCTAAGCTGTTTTTTGCTGCCCTTTGAGCTGTGTTAGCTGAGTTGCGCATCTGGTTAACCACATGCCATGAGATTCTGAGGTCATGGGTTCAAACCCCATGTGCAGTGATATTTTGTCTTAACTTTTTTCTCACTTAAGTTTTGTGATTTTCATACAATACATTGTATTTCAGTTATTTGTGCTCTCTGTTGTTATTTCTGCACGTTTGGTAATTGCTGGATATCAATGTTTACAGCTCTAAATCTCTATTCTATAGCTTGGACACACCAACTCAGTGGTTTCATCGTTTACTCAGTGGCGCATGCGGTTAGTGCGTTGCTTTGGGAACCTGAGGTCATGGGTTCGAATCCCAGCTCTTACTTTCACTTATTGAGATTTCCTTTTGTGTTCCCTTTAACACGTTCTTCTCGACCTGTCTGGTTTTCCACACGTGTTATATTTTTGCCATCTTTACTGTTGTTGCTCCGCACTGCAGTGGTTCTGCTCTGCATTTGCTTTGCTTCGGGTTCGGGCTCTGTATTGCGCGCTGTCTGCGCTTTGCGCATTTGCTGCGTCGTGCCGTTTTTGCTGTGCTTTGGGTGCTCATTGCGCTGAAGGTGCTTGACCCCGTATCGCTGCTTGCAGCTATATTTATTATTATTCTGCTTCTTCTTCTTCTTCTTAGCCATAGGCGTCTATGGCAGCCCTATGAACCGTACATAGGAAAATGATGAAATTTGGCACAGTTGTAGTGGTGGTCTTAAAAAGTCATGTGACCAAAAATGGGGTCTCTAGTACTAACTCTATAGCGCCACCAGCAGTTCAAAAATTCAATGTTCAAAGGGTTATAACTTCTGATCCGCTTGATCTATGAAAATTCTACTTAGTACACGTGATTGCTCTCCTCATGCTTGTTGATTTTAATACCTTACAGTAAAACTCCACCCATTACAGTAGCGGCCATTTTGAAATGTACAGTATTCCATTTTTTCGCTACTCCTCCTTCAAATGTTGTTCAATTCTTATGAGATTTGGCACAGATGATCTTTGGAGTAAGCCGCATAGAAATGACTGAACAGAATTTTGATATTTATCTTTGTTCAAAAGTAATAAATGCGCAAACTTAACGAGGTTGACGCAAAAATGGTTCTGAAGCTGTAGCTCAGTCATTCTTTGATCAATTGAAATGAAATTTGGTAGACTTCATGTGGACCATGAACTTGGGGTCCATGCCAAATTTGGTGACAGCGCCACCTATGGGTCATGAGATAATAAAATAGGCTATTTTTGCCCATAACTTCTGAACTGTTTGTCAGAAAATTATGATCTTGATGTCTATGGATTGCTTACCTCATGCCGCATCTGTCGATGTGTATTATGCCGGGTTTGACCGAACCGCCTGTCCGCCATTTTGAAATTTCACATAATTTGTTATATTTTTGGAAATATTGGACATATCCGCGCAAAAATTAATAAGGAGCTTCGACATGATGTCCTGAAGGTACCTGGGAAGTCAGAGTACAGCGCCACCTAGGGGTTATAAACTATAACAGTTCTTATGGAACTGCTTATAACTTCTGAATACTTTGTCTGATATTATATTTTTGCCATCTTTACTGTTGTTGCTCCGCACTGCAGTGGTTCTGCTCTGCATTTGCTTTGCTTCGGGTTCGGGCTCTGTATTGCGCGCTTTCTGCGCTTTGCGCATATGCTGCGTCGTGCCATTTTTGCTGTGCTTTGGGTGCTCATTGCGCCGAAGGTGCTTGACCCCGTATCGCTGCTTGCAGCTATATTTAGGGGTCAAGCACCGAAGGTGCTGAGACACCTATTGCAATTGTTAGTATTATTATTATTATTATTCTTACTCTTGTCCAATGGGAGTCTATGGCAGCCCTATGAACCGTAAGTAGTAGAATGATGAAATTTGGCACAGTTGTAGTGGTGGTCCTAAAAAGTCATGTGACCAAAAATAGGGTCTTTAGCAGTAACTCTATAGCGCCACCAGCAGATCAAAAATTCAATGTTCGAACTGTTATAACTGGTGATACATTTGAACTATGAAAAAACTACTTAGTACACGTGATTGCCCTTCTCACATTTATTGCTTTTAATACCTTACAGTAAGACTCCTCCCATTACAGTAGCGGCCATTTTGAAATGTACAGTATTTTGTTTATTCGCTACTCCTCCTTCAAATTTGATTAAAATGTTATGAGATGTGGCACAGGTGATCTTTGGAGTGAGCCGCATAGAAATGACTGAACAGAATTTTGATATTTATCTTTGTTCAAAAGAAAGAAATGCATGAACTTAACGAGGTTGATGCAAAAATGGTTCTGAAGCTGTACCTCAGTCATTCTTTGATCAATTGAAATTAAATTTGGTACACTTAATGTGGACCATGAACTGGGGGTCCATATCAAATTTGGTGACAGCGCCACCTATGGGTCATGAGATTTGAAAAAAGGCTATTTTTGCCCATAACTTCTGAACTGTTTGTCAGAAAATTATGATCTTGATGTCTTTGGATTGCTTACCTCATGCCGCATCTGTTGATGTGTATTATGTCGGGTTTGACCAAACCGCCTGTCCGCCATTTTGAAATTTCACATAAATTGTTATATTTTTTGAACTATTCGAGATATCCGCACAAAAATTTGTAAGGAGCTTTGACATGATGTCCTAAAGGTACCTGGGAAGTCAGAGTACAGCGCCATTTAGGGGTAATAAACTATAACAGTTCTTATGGAACTGCTTATAACTTCGGAATACTTTGTCTGATATTAATTTCTTTGTATTCACTGGTTTATGCCGGTTGCAACGATACCTCATTTGTCATTTTCGAACATTCTGTTCATGTGTTATTGTAAAGCATATGGTATATGATTTTTTCGCTACTCCTTTTACAAATTTTGTTTATTTTATGCCAGGTTCTGCTCGTATAATGTTTGAAGAAATCCGCACAGAAATGACTGAACAGATTTTTGATATTATGTTCTCTTTCTTAGAAAAACCACTCCAAAGGTGACCGTGCCTGTGACTTTGTCTATTTGTCACAGCAAATTAATGTGACTGTATATTACATTGTATAGCATTACTATACATAATGATCTGCTTGTCTTCAATTTCACTTGAGCTCATGTTCATTGTATTTCTGTTATTTCTGCTTCTGCTGTGTCTTTTCTGCATTTTTGGTGATTGACATATGTCAATCTTTGCAGATATCTAATCTTTTTCTGCTGCCCCATGATCTGTGTCAACTGAGTGGCGCATCCAGTTAATCACCTGCATTGAGATTCTGAGTTCTTGGGTTCGAATCCCACATGAGTCATGTATTAGGTTTTTCTATTAATGTTTTGTTCTTCCTCATCAATTCTTCTCAACCTGTCTGTAGTTCACATATGTTCTATTTTTCCATGTTTACTGTTGTTGCGCTTCATTGTGGTGGTTATGCTCTGTGATTCCTGAGCCTTGCGTGTTGGATGCACTTTATGGTGCTTGCTGTGCTTTGTGTGCTTGCTGTGCTTTGTGAGCTTCCTGTGCTTTGTGTGCTTGCTGTGCTTTATGTGCTTGCTGTGCTTTGTGTGCTTGCTGTGCTATGTGAGCTTGCTGTGCTTTGTGTGCTTCCTGTGCATTGTGTGCTTGCTGTGCTTTGTGTGTTTGCTGTGCTTTGTGTGCTTGCTGTGCTTTGTGAGCTTCCTGTGCATTGTGTGCTTGTTGTGCTTTTTGAGCTTGCTGTGCTTTGTGTGTTTGATATGCTTTGTGTGCTTGCTGTGTTTTGTGAGCTTACTGTGCTTTGTGTGCTTGCTATGCTTTGTGAGCTTGCTGTGCCTTGTGAGCTTGCTGTGCTCTGTGAGCTTGCTGTGCTTTGTGAGCTTGCTGTGCTTTGTATGCTTGCTGTGCTTTGTGAGCTTGCTGTGCTTTGTGAGCTTGCTGTGCTTTGTGAGCTTGCTGTACTTTGTGTGCTGGCTGTGCTTTGTGTGCTTGGTGAGCTTGCTGTGCTTTGTGTGCTTGCTGTGCTTTGTGAGCTTGCTGTGATTTGTGAGCTTGCTGTGTTTTGTGTGCTTGCTTTTGGTGCTAATTTTTGCGTTGAAGGTGCTTGGCCCCGAGTTGCTGCTTGCAGCTATATTTAGGGGTCAAGCACCGAAGGTGCT
Organism: Paramisgurnus dabryanus; assembly: GCF_030506205.2. NCBI lineage: Eukaryota > Metazoa > Chordata > Actinopteri > Cypriniformes > Cobitidae > Paramisgurnus > Paramisgurnus dabryanus. The sequence continues at coordinate 6,721,469 of NC_133339.1, forward strand.
GAGACACCTATTGGAATTGTACTTTTTTCTTCTTCTTAGCCATTGGTGTCTATGGCAGCCCTATGAACCGTATGTAGGAAAATGATGAAATTTGGCACAGTTGTAGTGGTGGTCATAAATAGTCATGTGGCCAAAAATGGGGTCTCTAGCAGTAACTCTATAGCGCCACCATCATCTCAAAAATTCAATGTTCAAATGGTTATAACTCATGATCCATTTGCTCTATGAAAATTCTACTTAGTACACGTGATTGCTCTCCTCATGCTTATTGTTTTTAATACCTTACAGTAAGACTCCACCCATTACAGTAGCGGCCATTTTGAAATGTACAGTATTTCGTTTTTTCGCTACTCCTCCTTCAAATTTGGTTCAATTCTTATGAGATTTGGCACATGTGATCTTTGGAGTGAGCCGCATAGAAATGACTGAACAGAATTTTGATATTTTTCTTTATTTAAAAGTAATTAATGCGTGAACTTAACGAGATTGACGCAAAATTGGTTCTGAAGCTGTATCTCGGTCATTCTTTGATCAATCGAGATGAAATTTGGTACGCTTCATGTCGACCATGAACTGGGGGTCCATGCCAAATTTGGTGACAGCGCCACCTATGGGTCATGAGATAGTAAAAAAGGCTATTTTTGGGCATAACTTCTGAATCGTTTGTCAGAAAATTATGATATTGGTGTCTACGGATTCCTTACCTCATGCCGCATCTGTCGATGTGTATTATGCCGGGTTTGACCGAACCGCCTGTCCGCCATTTTGAAATTTGTCATAAATTGTTATAACTTTTGAAGTATTGGATATATTGGCGCAAAAATCGGTAGGAAGCTTTGGCATGATGTCCTGATTGTATCTGGGAAGTCAGAATACAGCGCCACCTAGGGGTTATAAACTATAACAGTTCTTATAGAACTGCTCATAACTTCTGAATACTTTGTCGGATATTAATTTTCTTTGTGAAATTGTATTCACTGGTTTATGCCGATTGCAACGATACCTCGTTTGTCATTTTCCATCATTCTGTTCATGTGTTATTGTAAGGCATATGGTAAATGATTTTTTCGCTACTCCTTTTACAAATTTTGTTTATTTTATGCCAGGTTCTGCTCGTATAATGTTTGGAGCAATCCGCACAGAAATGACTGAACAGATTTTTCTTGCACCTAGGAATTTTTTTGAGAAAAACCTCTGTAAAGTTGATCGTCCCTGTGATGTTGTCTATTTGTCATAGTTAATTACTTTATATTACATTTTATAGCGTTACTCTACGGAATGTTCTTCTTGTCTTCAATCTCACTTGAGCTTTTTGATTCTCATATACATTGTATTTCTGTGATTTCTGCTCTGCGGTGTCATTTCTACATCTTTGGTGATTGGCATATGTCAATGCTTGCATTTCTGTAATCTCTTTCCTGCTGCCACTTGAGCTGTGTCTGCTGAGTGGCGCATCCACTAAGTCGTATGCATAGATATCCTGAGTTCATGGGTTCGAATCCCACCTGAGGCAGGTGTTAATTTCTTCTATTAAAGTTTTGTTCTTTCCCACCTATTCTTCTTGACCTGTCTGTAGTTCACATATGTTCTATTTTTGCCATGTTTTCTGTTGCTGCTCTGCACTGCGGTGGTTCTGCTCTGTCATTGCAACGCTTTGGGTACTTGCTGCGCTTTGTGTTCTTGATGCACCTTGGGTGGTCAGTGAGCATTGGGTTATTGATACCTTCTATGTTGCTTGCTGTGCTTTGGGTGCTCATTGCGCTAAAGGTGCTTGGCCCCGAATCGCTGCTTGCAGCTATATTTAGGGGTCAAGCACCGAAGGTGCTGAGACACCTATTGTAATTGTTAGTATTATTATTATTATTATTATTATTATTATTCTGCTTCTTCTTCTTCTTAGCCATAGGCGTCTATGGCAGCCCTATGAACCGTACATAGGAAAATGATGAAATTTGGCACAGTTGTAGTGGTGGTCTTAAAAAGTCATGTGACCAAAAATGGGGTCTCTAGTACTAACTCTATAGCGCCACCAGCAGTGCAAAAATTCAATGTTCAAAGGGTTATAACTTCTGATCCGCTTGATCTATGAAAATTCTACTTAGTACACGTGATTGCTCTCCTCATGCTTGTTGCTTTTAATACCTTACAGTAAAACTCCACCCATTACAGTAGCGGCCATTTTGAAATGTACAGTATTCCATTTTTTCGCTACTCCTCCTTCAAATGTTGTTCAATTCTTATGAGATTTGGCACAGATGATCTTTGGAGTAAGCCGCATAGAAATGACTGAACAGAATTTTGATATTTATCTTTGTTCAAAAGTAATAAATGCGCAAACTTAACGAGGTTGACGCAAAAATGGTTCTGAAGCTGTAGCTCAGTCATTCTTTGATCAATTGAAATGAAATTTGGTACACTTCATGTGGACCATGAACTTGGGGTCCATGCCAAATTTGGTGACAGCGCCACCTATGGGTCATGAGATAATAAAATAGGCTATTTTTGCCCATAACTTCTGAACTGTTTGTCAGAAAATTATGATCTTGATGTCTTTGGATTGCTTACCTCATGCCGCATCTGTCGATGTGTATTATGCCGGGTTTGACCGAACCGCCTGTCCGCCATTTTGAAATTTCACATAATTTGTTATATTTTTGGAAATATTTGACATATCCGCGCAAAAATTAGTAAGGAGCTTCGACATGATGTCCTGAAGGTACCTGGGAAGTCAGAGTACAGCGCCACCTAGGGGTTATAAACTATAACAGTTCTTATGGAACTGCTTATAACTTCTGAATACTTTGTCTGATATTATATTTTTGCCATCTTTACTGTTGTTGCTCCGCACAGCAGTGGTTCTGCTCTGCATTTGCTTTGCTTCGGGTTCGGGCTCTGTATTGCGCGCTTTCTGCGCTTTGCGCATTTGCTGCGTCGTGCCGTTTTTGCTGTTTTTTGGGTGCTCATTGCGCTGAAGGTGCTTGACCCCGTATCGCTGCTTGCAGCTATATTTAGGGGTCAAGCACCGAAGGTGCTGAGACACCTATTGTAATTGTTAGTATTATTATTATTATTATTATTATTCTGCTTCTTCTTCTTCTTCTTAGCCATAGGCGTCTATGGCAGCCCTATGAACCGTACATAGGAAAATGATGAAATTTGGCACAGTTGTAGTGGTGGTCTTAAAAAGTCATGTGACCAAAAATGGGGTCTCTAGTACTAACTCTATAGCGCCACCAGCAGTTCAAAAATTCAATGTTCAAAGGGTTATAACTTCTGATCCGCTTGATCTATGAAAATTCTACTTAGTACACGTGATTGCTCTCCTCATGCTTGTTGATTTTAATACCTTACAGTAAAACTCCACCCATTACAGTAGCGGCCATTTTGAAATGTACAGTATTCCATTTTTTCGCTACTCCTCCTTCAAATGTTGTTCAATTCTTATGAGATTTGGCACAGATGATCTTTGGAGTAAGCCGCATAGAAATGACTGAACAGAATTTTGATATTTATCTTTGTTCAAAAGTAATAAATGCGCAAACTTAACGAGGTTGACGCAAAAATGGTTCTGAAGCTGTAGCTCAGTCATTCTTTGATCAATTGAAATGAAATTTGGTACACTTCATGTGGACCATGAACTTGGGGTCCATGCCAAATTTGGTGACAGCGCCACCTATGGGTCATGAGATAATAAAATAGGCTATTTTTGTCCATAACTTCTGAACTGTTTGTCAGAAAATTATGATCTTGATGTCTATGGATTGCTTACCTCATGCCGCATCTGTCGATGTGTATTATGCCGGGTTTGACCGAACCGCCTGTCCGCCATTTTGAAATTTCACATAATTTGTTATATTTTTGGAAATATTGGACATATCCGCGCAAAAATTAGTAAGGAGCTTCGACATGATGTCCTGAAGGTACCTGGGAAGTCAGAGTACAGCGCCACCTAGGGGTTATAAACTATAACAGTTCTTATGGAACTGCTTATAACTTCTGAATACTTTGTCTGATATTATATTTATTTTGCCATCTTTACTGTTGTTGCTCCGCACTGCAGTGGTTCTGCTCTGCATTTGCTTTGATTCGGGTTCGGGCTCTGTATTGCGCGCTTTCTGAGCTTTGCGCATTTGCTGCGTCGTGCCGTTTTTGCTGTGCTTTCGGTGCTCATTGCGCTGAAGGTGCTTGACCCCGTATCGCTGCTTGCAGCTATATTTAGGGGTCAAGCACCGAAGGTGCTGAGACACCTATTGGAATTGTACTTTTTTCTTCTTCTTAGCCATTGGTGTCTATGGCAGCCCTATGAACCGTATGTAGGAAAATGATGAAATTTGGCACAGTTGTAGTGGTGGTCATAAATAGTCATGTGGCCAAAAATGGGGTCTCTAGCAGTAACTCTATAGCGCCACCATCATCTCAAAAATTCAATGTTCAAATGGTTATAACTCATGATCCATTTGCTCTATGAAAATTCTACTTAGTACACGTGATTGCTCTCCTCATGCTTATTGTTTTTAATACCTTACAGTAAGACTCCACCCATTACAGTAGCGGCCATTTTGAAATGTACAGTGTTTCGTTTTTTCGCTACTCCTCCTTCAAATTTGGTTCAATTCTTATGAGATTTGGCACATGTGATCTTTGGAGTGAGCCGCATAGAAATGACTGAACAGAATTTTGATATTTTTCTTTATTTAAAAGTAATTAATGCGTGAACTTAACGAGATTGACGCAAAATTGGTTCTGAAGCTGTATCTCGGTCATTCTTTGATCAATCGAGATGAAATTTGGTACGCTTCATGTCGACCATGAACTGGGGGTCCATGCCAAATTTGGTGACAGCGCCACCTATGGGTCATGAGATAGTAAAAAAGGCTATTTTTGCGCATAACTTCTGAATCGTTTGTCAGAAAATTATGATATTGGTGTCTACGGATTCCTTACCTCATGCCGCATCTGTCGATGTGTATTATGCCGGGTTTGACCGAACCGCCTGTCCGCCATTTTGAAATTTGTCATAAATTGTTATAACTTTTGAAGTATTGGATATATTGGCGCAAAAATCGGTAGGAAGCTTTGGCATGATGTCCTGATTGTATCTGGGAAGTCAGAATACAGCGCCACCTAGGGGTTATAAACTATAACAGTTCTTATAGAACTGCTCATAACTTCTGAATACTTTGTCGGATATTAATTTTCTTTGTGAAATTGTATTCACTGGTTTATGCCGATTGCAACGATACCTCGTTTGTCATTTTCCATCATTCTGTTCATGTGTTATTGTAAGGCATATGGTAAATGATTTTTTCGCTACTCCTTTTACAAATTTTGTTTATTTTATGCCAGGTTCTGCTCGTATAATGTTTGGAGCAATCCGCACAGAAATGACTGAACAGATTTTTCTTGCACCTAGGAATTTTTTTGAGAAAAACCTCTGTAAAGTTGATCGTCCCTGTGATGTTGTCTATTTGTCATAGTTAATAACTTTATATTACATTTTATAGCGTTACTCTACGGAATGTTCTTCTTGTCTTCAATCTCACTTGAGCTTTTTGATTCTCATATACATTGTATTTCTGTGATTTCTGCTCTGCGGTGTCATTTCTACATCTTTGGTGATTGGCATATGTCAATGCTTGCATTTCTGTAATCTCTTTCCTGCTGCCCCTTGAGCTGTGTCTGCTGAGTGGCGCATCCACTAAGTCGTATGCATAGAGATCCTGAATTCATGGGTTCGAATCCCACCTGAGGCAGGTGTTAATTTCTTCTATTAAAGTTTTGTTCTTTCCCACCTATTCTTCTTGACCTGTCTGTAGTTCACATATGTTCTATTTTTGCCATGTTTTCTGTTGCTGCTCTGCACTGCGGTGGTTCTGCTCTGTCATTGCAACGCTTTGGGTACTTGCTGCGCTTTGTGTTCTTGATGCACCTTGGGTGGTCAGTGAGCATTGGGTGATTGATACCTTCTATGTTGCTTGCTGTGCTTTGGGTGCTCAATGCGCTAAAGGTGCTTGGCCCCGAATCGCTGCTTGCAGCTATATTGGTCATTGTTTCTGTTAGTAAATTTTTCTTCTTCCCCAATGGGAGTCTATGGCAGCCCTATGAACCGTACATAGGAAAATGATGAAATTTGGCACAGTTGTAGTGGTGGTCTTAAAAAGTCATGTGACCAAAAATGGGGTCTCTAGTACTAACTCTATAGCGCCACCAGCAGTGCAAAAATTCAATGTTCAAAGGGTTATAACTTCTGATCCGCTTGATCTATGAAAATTCTACTTAGTACACGTGATTGCTCTCCTCATGCTTGTTGCTTTTAATACCTTACAGTAAAACTCCACCCATTACAGTAGCGGCCATTTTGAAATGTACAGTATTCCATTTTTTCGCTACTCCTCCTTCAAATGTTGTTCAATTCTTATGAGATTTGGCACAGATGATCTTTGGAGTAAGCCGCATAGAAATGACTGAACAGAATTTTGATATTTATCTTTGTTCAAAAGTAATAAATGCGCAAACTTAACGAGGTTGACGCAAAAATGGTTCTGAAGCTGTAGCTCAGTCATTCTTTGATCAATTGAAATGAAATTTGGTACACTTCATGTGGACCATGAACTTGGGGTCCATGCCAAATTTGGTGACAGCGCCACCTATGGGTCATGAGATAATAAAATAGGCTATTTTTGCCCATAACTTCTGAACTGTTTGTCAGAAAATTATGATCTTGATGTCTATGGATTGCTTACCTCATGCCGCATCTGTCGATGTGTATTATGCCGGGTTTGACCGAACCGCCTGTCCGCCATTTTGAAATTTCACATAATTTGTTATATTTTTGGAAATATTGGACATATCCGCGCAAAAATTAGTAAGGAGCTTCGACATGATGTCCTGAAGGTACCTGGGAAGTCAGAGTACAGCGCCACCTAGGGGTTATAAACTATAACAGTTCCTATGGAACTACTTATAACTTCTGAATACTTTGTCTGATATTATATTTTTGCCATCTTTACTGTTGTTGCTCCGCACTGCAGTGGTTCTGCTCTGCATTTGCTTTGCTTCGGGTTCGGGCTCTGTATTGCGCGCTTTCTGCGCTTTGCGCATTTGCTGCGTCGTGTGGTTTTTGCTGTGCTTTGGGTGCTCATTGCGCTGAAGGTGCTTGACCCCGCAATTGCTGCTTGCAGCTATATTTATTATTATTATTCTTACTCTTGTCCAATGGGAGTCTATGGCAGCCCTATGAACCGTAAGTAGTAGAGTGATGAAATTTGGCACAGTTGTAGTGGTGGTCCTAAAAAGTCATGTGACCAAAAATGGGGTCTCTAGCAGTAACTCTATAGCGCCACCAGCAGTGCAAAAATTCAATGTTCAAACTGTTATAATTGGTGAACCATTTGATCTATGAAAATTCTACTTAGTACACGTGATTGCTCTCATCCCACTTATTGAATTTGATACTTTACAGTAAGACTCCACCCATTACAGTAGCGGCCATTTTGAAATGTACAGTATTTCGTTTTTTCGCTACTCCTCCTTCAAATTTGGTTCAATTCTTATGAGATTTGGCACATGTGATCTTTGGAGTGAGCCGCATAGAAATGACTGAACAGAATTTTGATATTTTTCTTTATTTAAAAGTAATTCATGCGTGAACTTAACGAGATTGACGCAAAATTGGTTCTGAAGCTGTATCTCGGTCATTCTTTGATCAATCGAGATGAAATTTGGTACGCTTCATGTCGACCATGAACTGGGGGTCCATGCCAAATTTGGTGACAGCGCCACCTATGGGTCATGAGATAGTAAAAAAGGCTATTTTTGCGCATAACTTCTGAATCGTTTGTCAGAAAATTATGATATTGGTATCTACGGATTCCTTACCTCATGCCGCATCTGTCGATGTGTATTATGCCGGGTTTGACCGAACCGCCTGTCCGCCATTTTGAAATTTGTCATAAATTGTTATAACTTTTGAAGTATTGGATATATTGGCGCAAAAATCGGTAGTAAGCTTTGGCATGATGTCCTGATTGTATCTGGGAAGTCAGAATACAGCGCCACCTAGGGGTTATAAACTATAACAGTTCTTATAGAACTGCTCATAACTTCTGAATACTTTGTCGGATATTAATTTTCTTTGTGAAATTGTATTCACTGGTTTATGCCGATTGCAACGATACCTCGTTTGTCATTTTCCATCATTCTGTTCATGTGTTATTGTAAGGCATATGGTAAATGATTTTTTCGCTACTCCTTTTACAAATTTTGTTTATTTTATGCCAGGTTCTGCTCGTATAATGTTTGGAGCAATCCGCACAGAAATGACTGAACAGATTTTTCTTGCACCTAGGAATTTTTTGAGAAAAACCTCTGTAAAGTTGATCGTCCCTGTGATGTTGTCTATTTGTCATAGTTAATTACTTTATATTACATTTTATAGCGTTACTCTACGGAATGTTCTTCTTGTCTTCAATCTCACTTGAGCTTTTTGATTCTCATATACATTGTATTTCTGTGATTTCTGCTCTGCGGTGTCATTTCTACATCTTTGGTGATTGGCATATGTCAATGCTTGCATTTCTGTAATCTCTTTCCTGCTGCCCCTTGAGCTGTGTCTGCTGAGTGGCGCATCCACTAAGTCATATGCATAGAGATCCTGAGTTCATGGGTTCGAATCCCACCTGAGGCAGGTGTTAATTTCTTCTATTAAAGTTTTGTTCTTTCCCACCTATTCTTCTTGACCTGTCTGTAGTTCACATATGTTCTATTTTTGCCATGTTTTCTGTTGCTGCTCTGCACTGCGGTGGTTCTGCTCTGTCATTGCAACGCTTTGGGTACTTGCTGCGCTTTGTGTTCTTGATGCACCTTGGGTGGTCAGTGAGCATTGGGTGATTGATACCTTCTATGTTGCTTGCTGTGCTTTGGGTGCTCATTGCGCTAAAGGTGCTTGGCCCCGAATCGCTGCTTGCAGCTATATTTATTAGGGGTCAAGCACCGAAGGTGCTGAGACACCTATTGTAATTGTTAGTATTATTATTATTATTAGGGGCCAAGCACCTATGGTGCTGTGGCACCTATTGTTTCTGTTAGTATTATTATTATTATTTTTCCGCTTCCCCAATGGGAGTCTATGGCAGCCCTATGAACCGTATGTAGGAAAATGATGAAATTTGGCACAGTTGTAGTGGTGGTCATAAATAGTCATTTGGCCAAAAATGGGGTCTCTAGCAGTAACTCTATAGCGCCACCATCATCTCAAAAATTCAATGTTCAAATGGTTATAACTCGTGATCCATTTGCTCTATGAAAATTCTACTTAGTACACGTGATTGCTCTCCTCATGCTTATTGTTTTTAATACCTTACAGTAAGACTCCACCCATTACAGTAGCGGCCATTTTGAAATGTACAGTATTTCGTTTTTTCGCTACTCCTCCTTCAAATTTGGTTCAATTCTTATGAGATTTGGCACATGTGATCTTTGGAGTGAGCCGCATAGAAATGACTGAACAGAATTTTGATATTTTTCTTTATTTAAAAGTAATTAATGCGTAAACTTAACGAGATTGACGCAAAATTGGTTCTGAAGCTGTATCTCGGTCATTCTTTGATCAATCGAGATGAAATTTGGTACGCTTCATGTCGACCATGAAATGGGGGTCCATGCCAAATTTGGTGACAGCGCCACCTATGGGTCATGAGATAGTAAAAAAGGCTATTTTTGCGCATAACTTCTGAATCGTTTGTCAGAAAATTATGATCTTGGTGTCTACGGATTCCTTACCTCATGCCGCATCTGCCGATATGTATTATGCCGGGATTGACCGAACCGCCTGTCCGCCATTTTGAAATCTGTGATAAATTGCTATATCTTTTGAATTATCGGATATATCGGCGCAAACATCGGTAGGGAGCTTCGGCATGATGTCCTGAGGAAATCAGAGTACAGCGCCACCTAGGGGTTATAAACTATAACAGTTCTTATTGAATTGCTTATAACTTCTGAATTCTTTGGCATGTAAGCTCTTTTCTGCTGACCCTTGAGCTGTGTCTACTGAGTGGCGCATTTGTTAAGTCGTTTGCATAGAGATCCTGAGTTCATGGGTTCGAATCCCATCTGAGCCAGGTGTTAATTTCTTCTATTATAGTTTTGTTCTTTCTCAAATATTCTTTTTGACCTGTCTGTAGTTCACATATGTTCTATTTTTGCCATGTTTTCTGTTGCTGCTCTGCACTGCGGTGGTTCTGCTCTGTCATTGCTACGCTTTGGGTTCTTTGCTGAGCCTTGTGTTCTTGATGCACCTTGGGTGCTCAATGCGCCCTGAGTGATTGATAAGTTGTATCTTTCTTGCTGTGCTTTGGGAGCTCATTGCGCTGATTGTGCTTGGCCCCGTATCGCTGCTTGCAGCTATATTTAGGGGTCAAGCACCGAAGGTGCTGAGACACCTATTGTAATTAGGGGTCAAGCACCGAAGGTGCTGAGACACCTATTGTAATTAGGGGTCAAGCACCGAAGGTGCTGAGACACCTATTGTAATTGTTAGTATTATTAGGGGTCAAGCACCGAAGGTGCTGAGACACCTATTGTAATTGTTAGTATTATTATTATTATTATTCTGCTTCTTCTTCTTCTTCTTAGCCATAGGCGTCTATGGCAGCCCTATGAACCGTACATAGGAAAATGATGAAATTTGGCACAGTTGTAGTGGTGGTCTTAAAAAGTCATGTGACCAAAAATGGGGTCTCTAGTACTAACTCTATAGCGCCACCAGCAGTTCAAAAATTCAATGTTCAAAGGGTTATAACTTCTGATCCGCTTGATCTATGAAAATTCTACTTAGTACACGTGATTGCTCTCCTCATGCTTGTTGATTTTAATACCTTACAGTAAAACTCCACCCATTACAGTAGCGGCCATTTTGAAATGTACAGTATTCCATTTTTTCGCTACTCCTCCTTCAAATGTTGTTCAATTCTTATGAGATTTGGCACAGATGATCTTTGGAGTAAGCCGCATAGAAATGACTGAACAGAATTTTGATATTTATCTTTGTTCAAAAGTAATAAATGCGCAAACTTAACGAGGTTGACGCAAAAATGGTTCTGAAGCTGTAGCTCAGTCATTCTTTGATCAATTGAAATGAAATTTGGTACACTTCATGTGGACCATGAACTTGGGGTCCATGCCAAATTTGGTGACAGCGCCACCTATGGGTCATGAGATAATAAAATAGGCTATTTTTGCCCATAACTTCTGAACTGTTTGTCAGAAAATTATGATCTTGATGTCTATGGATTGCTTACCTCATGCCGCATCTGTCGATGTGTATTATGCCGGGTTTGACCGAACCGCCTGTCCGCCATTTTGAAATTTCACATAATTTGTAATATTTTTTTAACTATTGGACATATCCGCGCAAAAATTAGTAAGGAGCTTCGACATGATGTCCTGAAGGTACCTGGGAAGTCAGAGTACAGCGCCACCTAGGGGTTATAAACTATAACAGTTCTCATGGAACTGCTTATAACTTCTGAATACTTTGTCTGATATTAATTTCTTTGTGAATTTGTATTCACTGGTTTATGCCGATTGCAACGATGCCTCGTTTGTCATTTTCCAACATTCTGTTCATGTGTTATTGTAAAGCATATGGTAGATTATTTTTTCGCTACTCCTTTTACAAATGTTGTTTATTTTATGCCAGGTACTGCTCGTATAATGTTTGGAGCAATCCGCACAGAAATGACCGAACAGATTTTTGATATTCTGTTCTCTTTCTTAGAAATACCACTCCAAAGTTGACCGTGCCTGTGACGTTGTCTATTTGTCATAGTAAATTAATGTGACTGTATATTACATTGTATAGCATTACTATACAGAATGATGTTCTTGTCTTCAATCTCATTTGAGCTTTTTGATTCCCATATACATTGTATTTCTGATAGTTCTGCTCTGCACTGTCAGTTCTGCATCTGTGTTGATTGGCACATGTCAATCCTTGAAGCACCTAAGCTGTTTTTTGCTGCCCTTTGAGCTGTGTTAGCTGAGTTGCGCATCTGGTTAACCACATGCCATGAGATTCTGAGGTCATGGGTTCAAATCCCATGTGCAGTGATATTTTGTCTTAACTTTTTTCTCACTTAAGTTTTGTGATTTTTATACAATACATTGTATTTCAGTTATTTGTGCTCTCTGTTGTCATTTCTGCACGTTTGGTAATTGCTGGATATCAATGTTTACAGCTCTAAATCTCTATTCTATAGCTTGGACACACCAACTCAGTGGTTTAATCGTTTACTCAGTGGCGCATGGGGTAACTGTTGTGCTTTGGGAACCTGAGTTCATGGGTTTGAATCCCATGTGCAGTGGTTTTTGTCTTAACTTTTTTCTCACTTAAGTTTTGTGATTTTTATACAATACATTGTATTTCAGTTATTTGTGCTCTCTGTTGTCATTTCTGCACGTTTGGTAATTGCTGGATATCAATGTTTACAGCTCTAAATCTCTATTCTATAGCTTGGACACACCAACTCAGTGGTTTAATCGTTTACTCAGTGGCGCATGCGGTTAGTGCGTTGCTTTGGGAACCTGAGGTCATGGGTTCGAATCCCAGCTCTTACTTTCACTTATTGAGATTTCCTTTTGTGTTCCCTTTAACACGTTCTTCTCGACCTGTCTGGTTTTCCACACGTGTTATATTTTTGCCATCTTTACTGTTGTTGCTCCGCACTGCAGTGGTTCTGCTCTGCATTTGCTTTGCTTCGGGTTCGGGCTCTGTATTGCGCGCTTTCTGCGCTTTGCGCATTTGCTGCGTCGTGTGGTTTTTGCTGTGCTTTGGGTGCTCATTGCGCTGAAGGTGCTTGACCCCGCAATTGCTGCTTGCAGCTATATTTATTATTATTATTCTGCTTCTTCTTCTTCTTCTTAGCCATAGGTGTCTATGGCAGCCCTATGAACCGTACATAGGAAAATGATGAAATTTGGCACAGTTGTAGTGGTGGTCTTAAAAAGTCATGTGACCAAAAATGGGGTCTCTAGTACTAACTCTATAGCGCCACCAGCAGTTCAAAAATTCAATGTTCAAAGGGTTATAACTTCTGATCCGCTTGATCTATGAAAATTCTACTTAGTACACGTGATTGCTCTCCTCATGCTTGTTGATTTTAATACCTTACAGTAAAACTCCACCCATTACAGTAGCGGCCATTTTGAAATGTACAGTATTCCATTTTTTCGCTACTCCTCCTTCAAATGTTGTTCAATTCTTATGAGATTTGGCACAGATGATCTTTGGAGTAAGCCGCATAGAAATGACTGAACAGAATTTTGATATTTATCTTTGTTCAAAAGTAATAAATGCGCAAACTTAACAAGGTTGACGCAAAAATGGTTCTGAAGCTGTAGCTCAGTCATTCTTTGATCAATTGAAATGAAATTTGGTACACTAAATGTGGACCATGAACTTGGGGTCCATGCCAAATTTGGTGACAGCGCCACCTATGGGTCATGAGATAATAAAATAGGCTATTTTTGCCCATAACTTCTGAACTGTTTGTCAGAAAATTATGATCTTGATGTCTATGGATTGCTTACCTCATGCCGCATCTGTCGATGTGTATTATGCCGGGTTTGACCGAACCGCCTGTCCGCCATTTTGAAATTTCACATAATTTGTTATATTTTTTGAACTATTGGACATATCCGCGCAAAAATTAGTAAGGAGCTTCGACATGATGTCCTGAAGGTACCTGGGAAGTCAAATACAGCGCCACCTAGGGGTTATAAACTATAACAGTTCTCATGGAACTGCTTGTAACTTCTGAATACTTTGTCTGATATTAATTTCTTTGTGAAATTGTATTCACTGGTTTATGCCGATTGCAACGATGCCTCGTTTGTCATTTTCCAACATTCTGTTCATGTGTTATTGTAAAGCATATGGTAGATTATTTTTTCGCTACTCCTTTTACAAATGTTGTTTATTTTATGCCAGGTACTGCTCGTATAATGTTTGGAGCAATCCGCACAGAAATGACCGAACAGATTTTTGATATTCTGTTCTCTTTCTTAGAAATACCACTCCAAAGTTGACCGTGCCTGTGACGTTGTCTATTTGTCATAGTAAATTAATGTGACTGTATATTACATTGTATAGCATTACTATACAGAATGATGTTCTTGTCTTCAATCTCATTTGAGCTTTTTGATTCCCATATACATTGTATTTCTGATAGTTCTGCTCTGCACTGTCAGTTCTGCATCTGTGTTGATTGGCACACGTCAATCCTTGAAGCACCTAAGCTGTTTTTTGCTGCCCTTTGAGCTGTGTTAGCTGAGTTGCGCATCTGGTTAACCACATGCCATGAGATTCTGAGGTCATGGGTTCAAACCCCATGTGCAGTGATATTTTGTCTTAACTTTTTTCTCACTTAAGTTTTGTGATTTTCATACAATACATTGTATTTCAGTTATTTGTGCTCTCTGTTGTTATTTCTGCACGTTTGGTAATTGCTGGATATCAATGTTTACAGCTCTAAATCTCTATTCTATAGCTTGGACACACCAACTCAGTGGTTTAATCGTTTACTCAGTGGCGCATGCGGTTAGTGCGTTGCTTTGGGAACCTGAGGTCATGGGTTCGAATCCCAGCTCTTACTTTCACTTATTGAGATTTCCTTTTGTGTTCCCTTTAACACGTTCTTCTCGACCTGTCTGGTTTTCCACACGTGTTATATTTTTGCCATCTTTACTGTTGTTGCTCCGCACTGCAGTGGTTCTGCTCTGCATTTGCTTTGCTTCGGGTTCGGGCTCTGTATTGCGCGCTTTCTGCGCTTTGCGCATTTGCTGCGTCGTGCCGTTTTTGCTGTGCTTTGGGTGCTCATTGCGCTGAAGGTGCTTGACCCCGTATCGCTGCTTGCAGCTATATTGGTCATTGTTTCTGTTAGTAAATTTTTCTTCTTCCCCAATGAGAGTCTATGGCAGCCCTATGAACCGTAGGTAGGAAAATGATGAAATTTGGCACAGTTGTAGAGGTGGTCCTGAAAAGTCAAGTGACCAAAAATGGGGTCTCTAGCACTAACTCTATAGCGCCACCAGCAGTGCAAAAATTCAATGTTCAAATGGTTATAACTGCTGATCCGCTTGATCTATGAAAATTCTACTTAGTACACGTGATTGCTCTCCTCATGCTTATTGTTTTTAACACCTTACAGTAAGACTCCACCCATTAGAGTAGCGGCCATTTTGAAATGTACAGTAATTCGTTTTTTCGCTACTCCTCCTTCAAATTTGGTTCAATTGTTATGAAATTTGACACAGGTGATCTTTGGAGTGAGCCGCACAGAAATGACCGAACAGAATTTTGATATTTATCTTTGTTCAAAAGTAATAAATGCGCAAACTTAACAAGGTTGACGCAAAAATGGTTCTGAAGCTGTAGCTCAGTCATTCTTTGATCAATTGAAATGAAATTTGGTACACTTCATGTGGACCATGAACTTGGGGTCCATGCCAAATTTGGTGACAGCGCCACCTATGGGTCATGAGATAATAAAATAGGCTATTTTTGCCCATAACTTCTGAACTGTTTGTCAGAAAATTATGATCTTGATGTCTATGGATTGCTTACCTCATGCCGCATCTGTCGATATGTATTATGCCGGGTTTGACTGAACCGCCTGTCCGCCATTTTGAAATTTGACATAAATTGTTATATTTTTTGAACTATTGGACATATCTGTGCAAAAATTGATAAGGAGCTTTGACATGATATCCTGAAGGTACCTGAGAAGTCAGAGTACAGCGCCACCTAGGGTTTATAAAATAATTTGACATATATTAATCCTTGTAGCTATCTAATCTCTTTTCTGCTGCCTCATGAGCTGTGTCATCTGAGTGGCGCATCAAGTTAATCATATGTATTGAGATTCTGAGTTCCTGGGTTTGAATCCCACCTGAGTCAGGTATTTTGTTCTTCCTCATCAGTTCTTCTCAACCTGTCTGTAGTTCAAATGTGTTCTATTTTTCCATGTTTGCTGTTGTTGCTCTGCATTGTGGTGGTTCTTGCTGTGCTTTGTGTGCTTTGTGTGCTTGCTGTGCTTTGGGAGTTTGCTGTGCTTTGTGTGCTGGTTGTGCTTTGTGAGCTTGCTGTGCTTTGTGAGCTTGCTGTGCTTGCTGTGCTTTGTGTGCTTGCAGTGCTTTTTTTGTTGCTATGCTTTGTGTGCTTGCTGTGCTTTGTGTGCTTACTGTGCTTTGTGTGCTTGCTGTGCTTTGTGAGCTTGCTGTGCTTTGTGAGTTTGCTGTGCTTTGTGAGCTTGCTGTGCTTTGTGAGCTTGCTGTGCTTTGTGTGCTTGCTGCGCTTTGTGAGTTTGCTGTGCTTTGTGAGCTTGCTGTGCTTTGTGAGCTTGCTGTGCTTTGTGTGCTTGCTGTGCTTTGTGAGTTTGCTGTGCTTTGTGAGATTACTGTGCTTTGTGTGCTTGCTGTGCTTTGCGTGCTTGCTGTGCTTTGTGTGCTTGCTGTGCTTTGTGAGCTTGCTGTGCTTTGTGTAATTGCTGTGCTTTGTGTGCTTGCTGTGCATTGTGAGCTTGCTGTGCTTTGTGTGCTTGCTGTGCATTGTGAGCTTGCTGTGCTTTGTGTGCTTGCTGTGCTTTGTGTGCTTGCTGTGCTTTTTGTGCTTGCTGTGCTTTGTGAGCTTGCTGTGCTTTGTGTGCCTGCTGTGATTTGTGTAATTGCTGTGCTTTGTGTGCTTGCTGTGCATTGTGAACTTGCTGTGCTTTGTGTGCTTGCTGTGCTGTGTGTGCATTGCGCCGAAGGTGCTTGACCCCGTGTTGCTGCTTGCAGCTATATTTAGGGGTCAAGCACCGAAGGTGCTGAGACACCTATTGTAATTGTTAGTATTATTATTATTATTATTATTATTATTCTGCTTCTTCTTCTTCTTCTTAGCCATAGGCGTCTATGGCAGCCCTATGAACCGTACATAGGAAAATGATGAAATTTGGCACAGTTGTAGTGGTGGTCTTAAAAAGTCATGTGACCAAAAATGGGGTCTCTAGTACTAACTCTATAGCGCCACCAGCAGTTCAAAAATTCAATGTTCAAAGGGTTATAACTTCTGATCCGCTTGATCTATGAAAATTCTACTTAGTACACGTGATTGCTCTCCTCATGCTTGTTGATTTTAATACCTTACAGTAAAACTCCACCCATTACAGTAGCGGCCATTTTGAAATGTACAGTATTCCATTTTTTCGCTACTCCTCCTTCAAATGTTGTTCAATTCTTATGAGATTTGGCACAGATGATCTTTGGAGTAAGCCGCATAGAAATGACTGAACAGAATTTTGATATTTATCTTTGTTCAAAAGTAATAAATGCGCAAACTTAACAAGGTTGACGCAAAAATGGTTCTGAAGCTGTAGCTCAGTCATTCTTTGATCAATTGAAATGAAATTTGGTACACTAAATGTGGACCATGAACTTGGGGTCCATGCCAAATTTGGTGACAGCGCCACCTATGGGTCATGAGATAATAAAATAGGCTATTTTTGCCCATAACTTCTGAACTGTTTGTCAGAAAATTATGATCTTGATGTCTATGGATTGCTTACCTCATGCCGCATCTGTCGATGTGTATTATGCCGGGTTTGACCGAACCGCCTGTCCGCCATTTTGAAATTTCACATAATTTGTTATATTTTTTGAACTATTGGACATATCCGCGCAAAAATTAGTAAGGAGCTTCGACATGATGTCCTGAAGGTACCTGGGAAGTCAAATACAGCGCCACCTAGGGGTTATAAACTATAACAGTTCTCATGGAACTGCTTGTAACTTCTGAATACTTTGTCTGATATTAATTTCTTTGTGAAATTGTATTCACTGGTTTATGCCGATTGCAACGATGCCTCGTTTGTCATTTTCCAACATTCTGTTCATGTGTTATTGTAAAGCATATGGTAGATTATTTTTTCGCTACTCCTTTTACAAATGTTGTTTATTTTATGCCAGGTACTGCTCGTATAATGTTTGGAGCAATCCGCACAGAAATGACCGAACAGATTTTTGATATTCTGTTCTCTTTCTTAGAAATACCACTCCAAAGTTGACCGTGCCTGTGACGTTGTCTATTTGTCATAGTAAATTAATGTGACTGTATATTACATTGTATAGCATTACTATACAGAATGATGTTCTTGTCTTCAATCTCATTTGAGCTTTTTGATTCCCATATACATTGTATTTCTGATAGTTCTGCTCTGCACTGTCAGTTCTGCATCTGTGTTGATTGGCACACGTCAATCCTTGAAGCACCTAAGCTGTTTTTTGCTGCCCTTTGAGCTGTGTTAGCTGAGTTGCGCATCTGGTTAACCACATGCCATGAGATTCTGAGGTCATGGGTTCAAACCCCATGTGCAGTGATATTTTGTCTTAACTTTTTTCTCACTTAAGTTTTGTGATTTTCATACAATACATTGTATTTCAGTTATTTGTGCTCTCTGTTGTTATTTCTGCACGTTTGGTAATTGCTGGATATCAATGTTTACAGCTCTAAATCTCTATTCTATAGCTTGGACACACCAACTCAGTGGTTTAATCGTTTACTCAGTGGCGCATGCGGTTAGTGCGTTGCTTTGGGAACCTGAGGTCATGGGTTCGAATCCCAGCTCTTACTTTCACTTATTGAGATTTCCTTTTGTGTTCCCTTTAACACGTTCTTCTCGACCTGTCTGGTTTTCCACACGTGTTATATTTTTGCCATCTTTACTGTTGTTGCTCCGCACTGCAGTGGTTCTGCTCTGCATTTGCTTTGCTTCGGGTTCGGGCTCTGTATTGCGCGCTTTCTGCGCTTTGCGCATTTGCTGCGTCGTGCCGTTTTTGCTGTGCTTTGGGTGCTCATTGCGCTGAAGGTGCTTGACCCCGTATCGCTGCTTGCAGCTATATTTATTATTATTATTCTGCTTCTTCTTCTTCTTCTTAGCCATAGGCGTCTATGGCAGCCCTATGAACCGTACATAGGAAAATGATGAAATTTGGCACAGTTGTAGTGGTGGTCTTAAAAAGTCATGTGACCAAAAATGGGGTCTCTAGTACTAACTCTATAGCGCCACCAGCAGTTCAAAAATTCAATGTTCAAAGGGTTATAACTTCTGATCCGCTTGATCTATGAAAATTCTACTTAGTACACGTGATTGCTCTCCTCATGCTTGTTGATTTTAATACCTTACAGTAAAACTCCACCCATTACAGTAGCGGCCATTTTGAAATGTACAGTATTCCATTTTTTCGCTACTCCTCCTTCAAATGTTGTTCAATTCTTATGAGATTTGGCACAGATGATCTTTGGAGTAAGCCGCATAGAAATGACTGAACAGAATTTTGATATTTATCTTTGTTCAAAAGTAATAAATGCGCAAACTTAACAAGGTTGACGCAAAAATGGTTCTGAAGCTGTAGCTCAGTCATTCTTTGATCAATTGAAATGAAATTTGGTACACTTCATGTGGACCATGAACTTGGGGTCCATGCCAAATTTGGTGACAGCGCCACCTATGGGTCATGAGATAATAAAATAGGCTATTTTTGCCCATAACTTCTGAACTGTTTGTCAGAAAATTATGATCTTGATGTCTATGGATTGCTTACCTCATGCCGCATCTGTCGATGTGTATTATGCCGGGTTTGACCGAACCGCCTGTCCGCCATTTTGAAATTTCACATAATTTGTTATATTTTTTGAACTATTGGACATATCCGCGCAAAAATTAGTAAGGAGCTTCGACATGATGTCCTGAAGGTACCTGGGAAGTCAGAGTACAGCGCCACCTAGGGGTTATAAACTATAACAGTTCTCATGGAACTGCTTATAACTTCTGAATACTTTGTCTGATATTAATTTCTTTGTGAAATTGTATTCACTGGTTTATGCCGATTGCAACGATGCCTCGTTTGTCATTTTCCAACATTCTGTTCATGTGTTATTGTAAAGCATATGGTAGATTATTTTTTCGCTACTCCTTTTACAAATGTTGTTTATTTTATGCCAGGTACTGCTCGTATAATGTTTGGAGCAATCCGCACAGAAATGACCGAACAGATTTTTGATATTCTGTTCTCTTTCTTAGAAATACCACTCCAAAGTTGACCGTGCCTGTGACGTTGTCTATTTGTCATAGTAAATTAATGTGACTGTATATTACATTGTATAGCATTACTATACAGAATGATGTTCTTGTCTTCAATCTCATTTGAGCTTTTTGATTCCCATATACATTGTATTTCTGATAGTTCTGCTCTGCACTGTCAGTTCTGCATCTGTGTTGATTGGCACACGTCAATCCTTGAAGCACCTAAGCTGTTTTTTGCTGCCCTTTGAGCTGTGTTAGCTGAGTTGCGCATCTGGTTAACCACATGCCATGAGATTCTGAGGTCATGGGTTCAAACCCCATGTGCAGTGATATTTTGTCTTAACTTTTTTCTCACTTAAGTTTTGTGATTTTCATACAATACATTGTATTTCAGTTATTTGTGCTCTCTGTTGTTATTTCTGCACGTTTGGTAATTGCTGGATATCAATGTTTACAGCTCTAAATCTCTATTCTATAGCTTGGACACACCAACTCAGTGGTTTAATCGTTTACTCAGTGGCGCATGCGGTTAGTGCGTTGCTTTGGGAACCTGAGGTCATGGGTTCGAATCCCAGCTCTTACTTTCACTTATTGAGATTTCCTTTTGTGTTCCCTTTAACACGTTCTTCTCGACCTGTCTGGTTTTCCACACGTGTTATATTTTTGCCATCTTTACTGTTGTTGCTCCGCACTGCAGTGGTTCTGCTCTGCATTTGCTTTGCTTCGGGTTCGGGCTCTGTATTGCGCGCTTTCTGCGCTTTGCGCATTTGCTGCGTCGTGTGGTTTTTGCTGTGCTTTGGGTGCTCATTGCGCTGAAGGTGCTTGACCCCGCAATTGCTGCTTGCAGCTATATTTGTTAGTATTATTATTATTATTAGGGGTCAAGCACCGAAGGTGCTGAGACACCTATTGTAATTGTTAGTATTATTATTAGGGGTCAAGCACCGAAGGTGCTGAGACACCTATTGTAATTGTTAGTATTATTATTAGGGGTCAAGCACCGAAGGTGCTGAGACACCTATTGTAATTGTTAGTATTATTATTATTATTATTATTATTCTGCTTCTTCTTCTTCTTCTTAGCCATAGGCGTCTATGGCAGCCCTATGAACCGTACATAGGAAAATGATGAAATTTGGCACAGTTGTAGTGGTGGTCTTAAAAAGTCATGTGACCAAAAATGGGGTCTCTAGTACTAACTCTATAGCGCCACCAGCAGTTCAAAAATTCAATGTTCAAAGGGTTATAACTTCTGATCCGCTTGATCTATGAAAATTCTACTTAGTACACGTGATTGCTCTCCTCATGCTTGTTGATTTTAATACCTTACAGTAAAACTCCACCCATTACAGTAGCGGCCATTTTGAAATGTACAGTATTCCATTTTTTCGCTACTCCTCCTTCAAATGTTGTTCAATTCTTATGAGATTTGGCACAGATGATCTTTGGAGTAAGCCGCATAGAAATGACTGAACAGAATTTTGATATTTATCTTTGTTCAAAAGTAATAAATGCGCAAACTTAACGAGGTTGACGCAAAAATGGTTCTGAAGCTGTAGCTCAGTCATTCTTTGATCAATTGAAATGAAATTTGGTACACTTCATGTGGACCATGAACTTGGGGTCCATGCCAAATTTGGTGACAGCGCCACCTATGGGTCATGAGATAATAAAATAGGCTATTTTTGCCCATAACTTCTGAACTGTTTGTCAGAAAATTATGATCTTGATGTCTATGGATTGCTTACCTCATGCCGCATCTGTCGATGTGTATTATGCCGGGTTTGACCGAACCGCCTGTCCGCCATTTTGAAATTTCACATAATTTGTTATATTTTTTGAACTATTGGACATATCCGCGCAAAAATTAGTAAGGAGCTTCGACATGATGTCCTGAAGGTACCTGGGAAGTCAGAGTACAGCGCCACCTAGGGGTTATAAACTATAACAGTTCTCATGGAACTGCTTATAACTTCTGAATACTTTGTCTGATATTAATTTCTTTGTGAAATTGTATTCACTGGTTTATGCCGATTGCAACGATGCCTCGTTTGTCATTTTCCAACATTCTGTTCATGTGTTATTGTAAAGCATATGGTAGATTATTTTTTCGCTACTCCTTTTACAAATGTTGTTTATTTTATGCCAGGTACTGCTCGTATAATGTTTGGAGCAATCCGCACAGAAATGACCGAACAGATTTTTGATATTCTGTTCTCTTTCTTAGAAATACCACTCCAAAGTTGACCGTGCCTGTGACGTTGTCTATTTGTCATAGTAAATTAATGTGACTGTATATTACATTGTATAGCATTACTATACAGAATGATGTTCTTGTCTTCAATCTCATTTGAGCTTTTTGATTCCCATATACATTGTATTTCTGATAGTTCTGCTCTGCACTGTCAGTTCTGCATCTGTGTTGATTGGCACACGTCAATCCTTGAAGCACCTAAGCTGTTTTTTGCTGCCCTTTGAGCTGTGTTAGCTGAGTTGCGCATCTGGTTAACCATATGCCATGAGATTCTGAGGTCATGGGTTCAAACCCCATGTGCAGTGATATTTTGTCTTAACTTTTTTCTCACTTAAGTTTTGTGTGTTTCATACAATACATTGTATTTCAGTTATTTGTGCTCTCTGTTGTTATTTCTGCACGTTTGGTAATTGCTGGATATCAATGTTTACAGCTCTAAATCTCTATTCTATAGCTTGGACACACCAACTCAGTGGTTTAATCGTTTACTCAGTGGCGCATGCGGTTAGGGCGTTGCTTTGGGAACCTGAGGTCATGGGTTCGAATCCCAGCTCTTACTTTCACTTATTGAGATTTCCTTTTGTGTTCCCTTTAACACGTTCTTCTCGACCTGTCTGGTTTTCCACACGTGTTATATTTTTGCCATCTTTACTGTTGTTGCTCCGCACTGCAGTGGTTCTGCTCTGCATTTGCTTTGCTTCGGGTTCGGGCTCTGTATTGCGCGCTTTCTGCGCATTTGCTGCGTCGTGTGGTTTTTGCTGTGCTTTGGGTGCTCATTGCGCTGAAGGTGCTTGACCCCGCAATTGCTGCTTGCAGCTATATTTATTATTATTCTGCTTCTTCTTCTTCTTCTTAGCCATAGGCGTCTATGGCAGCCCTATGAACCGTACATAGGAAAATGATGAAATTTGGCACAGTTGTAGTGGTGGTCTTAAAAAGTCATGTGACCAAAAATGGGGTCTCTAGTACTAACTCTATAGCGCCACCAGCAGTTCAAAAATTCAATGTTCAAAGGGTTATAACTTCTGATCCGCTTGATCTATGAAAATTCTACTTAGTACACGTGATTGCTCTCCTCATGCTTGTTGATTTTAATACCTTACAGTAAAACTCCACCCATTACAGTAGCGGCCATTTTGAAATGTACAGTATTCCATTTTTTCGCTACTCCTCCTTCAAATGTTGTTCAATTCTTATGAGATTTGGCACAGATGATCTTTGGAGTAAGCCGCATAGAAATGACTGAACAGAATTTTGATATTTATCTTTGTTCAAAAGTAATAAATGCGCAAACTTAACAAGGTTGACGCAAAAATGGTTCTGAAGCTGTAGCTCAGTCATTCTTTGATCAATTGAAATGAAATTTGGTACACTAAATGTGGACCATGAACTTGGGGTCCATGCCAAATTTGGTGACAGCGCCACCTATGGGTCATGAGATAATAAAATAGGCTATTTTTGCCCATAACTTCTGAACTGTTTGTCAGAAAATTATGATCTTGATGTCTATGGATTGCTTACCTCATGCCGCATCTGTCGATGTGTATTATGCCGGGTTTGACCGAACCGCCTGTCCGCCATTTTGAAATTTCACATAATTTGTTATATTTTTTGAACTATTGGACATATCCGCGCAAAAATTAGTAAGGAGCTTCGACATGATGTCCTGAAGGTACCTGGGAAGTCAAATACAGCGCCACCTAGGGGTTATAAACTATAACAGTTCTCATGGAACTGCTTGTAACTTCTGAATACTTTGTCTGATATTAATTTCTTTGTGAAATTGTATTCACTGGTTTATGCCGATTGCAACGATGCCTCGTTTGTCATTTTCCAACATTCTGTTCATGTGTTATTGTAAAGCATATGGTAGATTATTTTTTCGCTACTCCTTTTACAAATGTTGTTTATTTTATGCCAGGTACTGCTCGTATAATGTTTGGAGCAATCCGCACAGAAATGACCGAACAGATTTTTGATATTCTGTTCTCTTTCTTAGAAATACCACTCCAAAGTTGACCGTGCCTGTGACGTTGTCTATTTGTCATAGTAAATTAATGTGACTGTATATTACATTGTATAGCATTACTATACAGAATGATGTTCTTGTCTTCAATCTCATTTGAGCTTTTTGATTCCCATATACATTGTATTTCTGATAGTTCTGCTCTGCACTGTCAGTTCTGCATCTGTGTTGATTGGCACACGTCAATCCTTGAAGCACCTAAGCTGTTTTTTGCTGCCCTTTGAGCTGTGTTAGCTGAGTTGCGCATCTGGTTAACCACATGCCATGAGATTCTGAGGTCATGGGTTCAAACCCCATGTGCAGTGATATTTTGTCTTAACTTTTTTCTCACTTAAGTTTTGTGATTTTCATACAATACATTGTATTTCAGTTATTTGTGCTCTCTGTTGTTATTTCTGCACGTTTGGTAATTGCTGGATATCAATGTTTACAGCTCTAAATCTCTATTCTATAGCTTGGACACACCAACTCAGTGGTTTAATCGTTTACTCAGTGGCGCATGCGGTTAGTGCGTTGCTTTGGGAACCTGAGGTCATGGGTTCGAATCCCAGCTCTTACTTTCACTTATTGAGATTTCCTTTTGTGTTCCCTTTAACACGTTCTTCTCGACCTGTCTGGTTTTCCACACGTGTTATATTTTTGCCATCTTTACTGTTGTTGCTCCGCACTGCAGTGGTTCTGCTCTGCATTTGCTTTGCTTCGGGTTTGGGCTCTGTATTGCGCGCTTTCTGCGCTTTGCGCATTTTCTGCGTCGTGTGGTTTTTGCTGTGCTTTGGGTGCTCATTGCGCTGAAGCTGCTTGACCCCGCGTTGCTGCTTGCAGCTATATTTATTATTATTATCGTCCCATGGGAGTCTATGGCAGCCCTATGAACCGTACATAGGAAAATGATGAAATTTGGCACAGTTGTAGAGGTGGTCATAAATAGTCATGTGACCAAAAATGGGGTCTCTAGCAATAACTCTATAGCGCCACCAGCAGTGCAAAAAATCAATGTTCAAACTGTTATAAATAGTGAACCATTTGATCTATGAAAATTCTACTTAGTACACGTGATTGCTCTCATCCCGCTTATTGAATTTGATACTTTACAGTAAGACTCCACCCATTACAGTAACGGCCATTTTGAAATGTACAGTATTTAGTTTTTTCGCTACTCCTCCTTCAAATGTGGTTCAATTCTTATGAGATTTGGCACAGGTGATCTTTGGAGTGAGCCGCATAGAAATGACTGAACAGAATTTTGATATTTATCTTTGTTCAAAAGTAATAAATGCGCAAACTTAACGAGGTTGACGCAAAAATGGTTCTGAAGCTGTAGCTCGGTCATTCTTTGATCAATTGAAATGAAATTTGGTACACTTCATGTCGACCATGAACTTGGGGTCCATGCCAAATTTGGTGACAGCGCCACCTATGGGTAATGAGATAGGAAAATAGGCTATTTTTGCCCATAACTTCTGAACTGTTTGTCAGAAAATTATGATCTTGATGTCTATGGATTGCTAACCTCATGCCGCATCTGTCGATGTGTATTATGCCGGGTTTGACCAAACCGCCTGTCCGCCATTTTGAAATTTGATATAAATTGTTATATTTTTTGAACTATTGGACATATCTGCGCAAAAATTGATAAGGAGCTTTGACATGATATCCTGAAGGTACCTGAGAAGTCAGAATACAGCGCCACCTAGGGTTTATAAACTAATTTGACATATGTTAATCCTTGTAGCTTTCTAATCTCTTTTCTGCTGCCTCATGAGCTGTGTCATCTGAGTGGCGCATCAAGTTAATCATATGTATTGAGATTCTGAGTTCCTGGGTTTGAATCCCACCTGAGTCAGGTATTTTGTTCTTCCTCATCAGTTCTTCTCAACCTGTCTGTAGTTCAAATGTGTTCTATTTTTCCATGTTTGCTGTTTTTGCTCTGCATTGTGGTGGTTCTTGCTGTGCTTTCTGTGCTTTGTGTGCTTTGTGTGCATGCTGTACTTTGGGAGTTTGCTGTGCTTTGTGTGCTGGTTGTGCTTTGTGTGCTTACTGTGCTTTGTGTGCTTGCTGTGCTTTGTGAGCTTGCTGTGCTTTGTGAGTTTGCTGTGCTTTGTGAGCTTGCTGTGCTTTGTGAGCTTGCTGTGCTTTGTGTGCTTGCTGTGCTTTGTGAGTTTGCTGTGCTTTGTGAGCTTGCTGTGCTTTGTGAGCTTGCTGTGCTTTGTGTGCTTGCTGTGCTTTGTGAGTTTGCTATGCTTTGTGAGATTACTGTGCTTTGTGTGCTTGCTGTGCTTTGCGTGCTTGCTGTGCTTTGTGTGCTTGCTGTGCTTTGCGAGTTTGATGTGCTTTGTGTAATTGCTGTGCTTTGTGTGCTTGCTGTGCATTGTGAGCTTGCTGTGCTTTGTGTGCTTGCTGTGCATTGTGAGCTTGCTGTGCTTTGTGTGCTTGCTGTGCTTTGTGAGCTTGCTGTGCTTTGTGTAATTGCTGTGCTTTGTGTGCTTGCTGTGCATTGTGAGCTTGCTGTGCTTTGTGTGCTTGCTGTGCATTGTGAGCTTGCTGTGCTTTGTGTGCTTGCTGTGCTTTGTGTGCTTGCTGTGCTTTTTGTGCTTGCTGTGCTTTGTGAGCTTGCTGTGCTTTGTGTGCCTGCTGTGATTTGTGTAATTGCTGTGCTTTGTGTGCTTGCTGTGCATTGTGAACTTGCTGTGCTTTGTGTGCTTGCTGTGCTGTGTGTGCATTGCGCCGAAGGTGCTTGACCCCGTGTTGCTGCTTGCAGCTATATTTATTATTATTATTATTATTCTGCTTCTTCTTCTTCTTCTTAGCCATAGGCGTCTATGGCAGCCCTATGAACCGTACATAGGAAAATGATGAAATTTGGCACAGTTGTAGTGGTGGTCTTAAAAAGTCATGTGACCAAAAATGGGGTCTCTAGTACTAACTCTATAGCGCCACCAGCAGTTCAAAAATTCAATGTTCAAAGGGTTATAACTTCTGATCCGCTTGATCTATGAAAATTCTACTTAGTACACGTGATTGCTCTCCTCATGCTTGTTGATTTTAATACCTTACAGTAAAACTCCACCCATTACAGTAGCGGCCATTTTGAAATGTACAGTATTCCATTTTTTCGCTACTCCTCCTTCAAATGTTGTTCAATTCTTATGAGATTTGGCACAGATGATCTTTGGAGTAAGCCGCATAGAAATGACTGAACAGAATTTTGATATTTATCTTTGTTCAAAAGTAATAAATGCGCAAACTTAACGAGGTTGACGCAAAAATGGTTCTGAAGCTGTAGCTCAGTCATTCTTTGATCAATTGAAATGAAATTTGGTACACTTCATGTGGACCATGAACTTGGGGTCCATGCCAAATTTGGTGACAGCGCCACCTATGGGTCATGAGATAATAAAATAGGCTATTTTTGCCCATAACTTCTGAACTGTTTGTCAGAAAATTATGATCTTGATGTCTATGGATTGCTTACCTCATGCCGCATCTGTCGATGTGTATTATGCCGGGTTTGACCGAACCGCCTGTCCGCCATTTTGAAATTTCACATAATTTGTTATATTTTTTGAACTATTGGACATATCCGCGCAAAAATTAGTAAGGAGCTTCGACATGATGTCCTGAAGGTACCTGGGAAGTCAGAGTACAGCGCCACCTAGGGGTTATAAACTATAACAGTTCTCATGGAACTGCTTATAACTTCTGAATACTTTGTCTGATATTAATTTCTTTGTGAAATTGTATTCACTGGTTTATGCCGATTGCAACGATGCCTCGTTTGTCATTTTCCAACATTCTGTTCATGTGTTATTGTAAAGCATATGGTAGATTATTTTTTCGCTACTCCTTTTACAAATGTTGTTTATTTTATGCCAGGTACTGCTCGTATGATGTTTGGAGCAATCCGCACAGAAATGACCGAACAGATTTTTGATATTCTGTTCTCTTTCTTAGAAATACCACTCCAAAGTTGACCGTGCCTGTGACGTTGTCTATTTGTCATAGTAAATTAATGTGACTGTATATTACATTGTATAGCATTACTATACAGAATGATGTTCTTGTCTTCAATCTCATTTGAGCTTTTTGATTCCCATATACATTGTATTTCTGATAGTTCTGCTCTGCACTGTCAGTTCTGCATCTGTGTTGATTGGCACACGTCAATCCTTGAAGCACCTAAGCTGTTTTTTGCTGCCCTTTGAGCTGTGTTAGCTGAGTTGCGCATCTGGTTAACCACATGCCATGAGATTCTGAGGTCATGGGTTCAAACCCCATGTGCAGTGATATTTTGTCTTAACTTTTTTCTCACTTAAGTTTTGTGATTTTCATACAATACATTGTATTTCAGTTATTTGTGCTCTCTGTTGTTATTTCTGCACGTTTGGTAATTGCTGGATATCAATGTTTACAGCTCTAAATCTCTATTCTATAGCTTGGACACACCAACTCAGTGGTTTAATCGTTTACTCAGTGGCGCATGCGGTTAGTGCGTTGCTTTGGGAACCTGAGGTCATGGGTTCGAATCCCAGCTCTTACTTTCACTTATTGAGATTTCCTTTTGTGTTCCCTTTAACACGTTCTTCTCGACCTGTCTGGTTTTCCACACGTGTTATATTTTTGCCATCTTTACTGTTGTTGCTCCGCACTGCAGTGGTTCTGCTCTGCATTTGCTTTGCTTCGGGTTCGGGCTCTGTATTGCGCGCTTTCTGCGCTTTGCGCATTTGCTGCGTCGTGTGGTTTTTGCTGTGCTTTGGGTGCTCATTGCGCTGAAGGTGCTTGACCCCGCAATTGCTGCTTGCAGCTATATTTATTAGGGGTCAAGCACCGAAGGTGCTGTGACACCTATTGGAATTGTTAGTATTATTATTATTCTGCTTCTTCTTCTTCTTCTTAGCCATAGGCGTCTATGGCAGCCCTATGAACCGTACATAGGAAAATGATGAAATTTGGCACAGTTGTAGTGGTGGTCTTAAAAAGTCATGTGACCAAAAATGGGGTCTCTAGTACTAACTCTATAGCGCCACCAGCAGTTCAAAAATTCAATGTTCAAATGGTTATAACTGCTGATCCGCTTGATCTATGAAAATTCTACTTAGTACACGTGATTGCTCTCCTCATGCTTGTTGTTTTTAATAACTTACAGTAAAACTCCACCCATTACAGTAGCGGCCATTTTGAAATGTACAGTATTTCGTTTTTTCGCTACTCCTCCTTCAAATGTGGTTCAATTCTTATGAGATTTGGCACAGATGATCTTTGGAGTGAGCCGCATAGAAATGACCGAACAGAATTTTGATATTTATCTTTGTTTAAAAGTAATAAATGCGCAAACTTAACGAGGTTGACTCAAAAATGGTTCTGAAGCTGTAGCTCGGTCATTCTTTGATCAATTGAAATGAAATTTGGTACACTTCATGTGGACCATGAACTTGGGGTCCATGCAAAATTTGGTGACAGCGCCACCTATGGGTCATGAGATAATAAAATAGGCTATTTTTGCCCATAACTTCTGAACTGTTTGTCAGAAAATTATGATCTTGATGTCTATGGATTGCTTACCTCAGGCCGCATCTGTCGATGTGTATTATGCCGGGTTTGACCGAACCGCCTGTCCGCCATTTTGAAATTTCACATAATTTGTTATATTTTTTGAACTATTGGACATATTCGCGCAAAAATTAGTAAGGAGCTTCGACATGATGTCCTGAAGGTACCTGGGAAGTCAGAGTACAGCGCCACCTAGGGGTTATAAACTATAACAGTTCTTATGGAACTGCTTATAACTTCGGAATACTTTGTCTGATATTAATTTCTTTGTGAAATTGTATTCACTGGTTTATGCCGATTGAAACGATACCTCATTTGTCATTTTCCAACATTCTGTTCATGTGTTATTGTAAAGCATTTGGTACATGATTTTTTCGCTACTCCTTTTACAAATTTTGTTTATTTTATGCCAGGTGCTGCTCGTATAATGTTTGGAGCAATCCGCACAGAAATGACCGAACAGATTTTTGATATTCTGTTCTCTTTCTTAGAAATACCACTCCAAAGTTGACTGTGCCTGTGCCGTTGTCTATTTGTCATAGTAAATTAATGTGACTGTATGTTACATTGTATAGCATTACTATACAGAATGATCTTCTTGTCTTCAATCTCACTTGAGCTTTTTGATTCTCATATACATTGTATTTCTGTTAGTTCTGCTCTGCACTGTCAGTTCTGCATCTGTGTTGATTGGCATATGTCAATCCTTGCAGCACCTAAGCTGTTTTTTGCTGCCCTTTGGGCTGTGTTAACTGAGTTGCTCATCTGGTTAACCAGATGCCATGAGATCCTGAGGTCATGGGTTCAAATCCCATGTACAGTGATATTTTGTCTTAACTTTCTTCTCACTTAAGTTTTGTGACTCAGTGGCGCATGCGGTAACTGCTGTGCTTTGGTAAGTTTGGTAGTTCATGGGTTCGAATCCCATGTGCAGTGGTTTTTGTCTTAACTTTTTTTTCTCACTTAAGTTTTGTGATTTTCTTACAATACATTGTATTTCAGTTATTTGTGCGCTCTGTTGTCATTTCTGCACGTTTGGTAATTGCTGGATATCAATGTTTATAGCTGTAAAGCTGTATTCTATAGTTTGGACACACCAACTCAGTGGTTTAAATGTTTACTCAGTGGCGCATGCGGTTAGTGCTGTGCTTTGGGAACATGAGGTCATGGGTTTTGAATCCCAGCTCTTACTTTCACTTATTGAGATTTCCTTTTGTGTTCCCTTTAACACGTTCTTCTCGACCTGTCTGGTTTTCCACACGTGTTATATTTTGCCATCTTTTCTGTTGTTGCTCCGCACTGCAGTGGTTCTGCTCTGCATTTGCTTTGCTTCGGGTTCGGGCTCTGTATTGCGCGCTTTCTGCGCTTTGCGCATTTGCTGCGTCGTGTGGTTTTTGCTGTGCTTTGGGTCCTCATTGCGCTGAAGGTGCTTGACCCCGCAATTGCTGCTTGCAGCTATATTTATTATTATTATTATTTTTCCCCAATGGGAGTCTATGGCAGCCCTATGAACCGTACATAGGAAAATGATGAAATTTGGCACAGATGTAGAGGTGGTCATAAATAGTCATGTGACCAAAAATGGGGTCTTTAGCAGTAACTCTATAGCGCCACCAATAGTCCAAAAATTCAATGTTCAAACTGTTATAATTGGTGAACCATTTGATCTATGAAAATTCTGCTTAGTACACGTGATTGCTCTCATCCCGCTTATTGAATTTGATACTTTACAGTAAGACTCCACCCATTACAGTAGCGGCCATTTTGAAATGTACAGTATTTCGTTTTTTCGCTACTCCTCCTTCAAATGTGGTTCAATTCTTATGAAATTTGGCACAGATGATCTTTGGAGTGAGCCGCATAGAAATGACCGAACAGAATTTTGATATTTATCTTTGTTCAAAAGTAATAAATGCGCAAACTTAACGAGGTTGACGCAAAAATGGATCTGAAGCTGTAGCTCAGTCATTCTTTGATCAATTGAAATGAAATTTGGTACACTTCATGTGGACCATGATCTTGGGGTCCATGCCAAATTTGGTGACAGCGCCACCTATGGGTCATGAGATAATAAAATAGGCTATTTTTGCCCATAACTTCTGAACTGCTTGTCAGAAAATTATGATCTTGATGTCTATGGATTGCTTACCTCATGCCGCATCTGTCAATGTGTATTATGCCGGGTTTGACCGAACCACCTGTCTGCCATTTTGAAATTTAACATAAATTGTTATATTTTTTGAACTATTTGACATATCCGCACAAAAATTGGTAAGGAGCTTTGACATTATGTCCTGAAGTTACCTGGGAAGTCAGAGTACAGCGCCACCTAGGGGTTATAAACTATTACAATTCTTATTGATATTATACTGTTATCTCTTTCTGCTGCCCAATGAACCGTGTCAACTGAGTGGCACACCTAGTTAATCGTATGCATTGAGATTCTGAGATCCTGGGTTCGAATCCCACCTGAGTCAGGTATTTTGTTTTTCCTCATCAATTCTTCTAAACCTGTCTGTAGTTCACATGTGTTCTATTTTTCCATGTTTGCTGTTGTTGCTCTGCATTGTGGTGGTTCTGCTCTATGATTCCTGAGCCTTGCGTTTTTGATGCAATTTATGGTGCTTGCTGTGCTTTGTGAGCTTGCTGTGCTTTGTGTGCTTGCTGTGCTTTGTGAGCTTGCTGTGCTTTGTGAGCTTACTGTGCTTTGTGTGCTTGCTGTTCTTTGTGAGCTTGCTGTGCTTTGTGTGCTTGCTGTGCTTTGTGAGCTTGCTGTGCTTTGTGTGCTTGCTGTGCTTTGTGAGCTTGCTATGCTTTGTGTACTTGCTGTGCTTTGTGTGCTTGCTGTGCTTTGTGAGCTTGCTGTGCTTTGTGTGCCTGCTGTGATTTGTGTAATTAATGTGCTTTGTGTGCTTGCTGTGCTTTGTGAGCTTGCTATGCTTTGTGTGCTTGCTGTGCTTTGTGTGCTTGCTGTGCTTTGTGTGCTTGCTGTGCTTTGTGTGCTTGCTGTGCTTTGTGAGCTTGCTGTGCTTTGTGTGCTTGCTGTGCTTTGTGAGCTTGCTGTGCTTTGTGTGCCTGCTGTGATTTGTGTAATTGCTGTGCTTTGTGTGCATTGTGAGCTTGCTGTGCTTTGTGTGCTTGCTGTGCTTTGTGTGCTTGCTGTGCTTTGTGAGCTTGCTGTGCATTGTGTGCCTGCTGTGATTTGTGTAATTGCTGTGCTTTGTGTGCTTGCTGTGCTTTGTGTGCCTGCTGTGCTTTGTGTGCTTTCTGTGCTTTGTGAGCTTGCTGTGCTTTGTGTGCCTGCTGTGACTTGTGTAATTGATGTGCTTTGTGTGCTTGCTGTGCTTTGTGAGCTTGCTATGCTTTGTTTGCTTGCTGTGCTTTGTGTGCTTGCTGTGCTTTGTGTGCTTGATGTGCTTTGTGAGCTTGCTTTGCTTTGTGAGCTTGCTGTGCTTTGTGTGCTTGCTGTGCTTTGTGAGCTTGCTATGCTTTGTGGGCTTGCTGTGCTTTGTGTGCTTGCTGTGCTTTGTGTGCTTGCTGTGCTTTGTGAGCTTACTGTGCTTTGTGTGCCTGCTGTGATTTGTGTAATTGCTGTGCTTTGTGTGCTTGCTGTGCATTGTGAGCTTGCTGTGCTTTGTGTGCTTGCTGTGCTTTGTGTGCTTGCTGTGCTTTGTGAGCTTGCTGTGCTTTGTGTGCCTGCTGTGATTTGTGTAATTGCTCTGCTTTGTGTGCTTGCTGTGCATTGTGAGCTTGCCGTGCTTTGTGTGCTTGCTGTGCTGTGTGTGCATTGCGCCGAAGGTGCTTGACCCCGTGTTGCTGCTTGCAGCTATATTTATTATTATTATTATTCTGCTTCTTCTTCTTCTTCTTAGCCATAGGCGTCTATGGCAGCCCTATGAACCGTACATAGGAAAATGATGAAATTTGGCACAGTTGTAGTGGTGGTCTTAAAAAGTCATGTGACCAAAAATGGGGTCTCTAGTACTAACTCTATAGCGCCACCAGCAGTTCAAAAATTCAATGTTCAAAGGGTTATAACTTCTGATCCGCTTGATCTATGAAAATTCTACTTAGTACACGTGATTGCTCTCCTCATGCTTGTTGATTTTAATACCTTACAGTAAAACTCCACCCATTACAGTAGCGGCCATTTTGAAATGTACAGTATTCCATTTTTTCGCTACTCCTCCTTCAAATGTTGTTCAATTCTTATGAGATTTGGCACAGATGATCTTTGGAGTAAGCCGCATAGAAATGACTGAACAGAATTTTGATATTTATCTTTGTTCAAAAGTAATAAATGCGCAAACTTAACGAGGTTGACGCAAAAATGGTTCTGAAGCTGTAGCTCAGTCATTCTTTGATCAATTGAAATGAAATTTGGTACACTTCATGTGGACCATGAACTTGGGGTCCATGCCAAATTTGGTGACAGCGCCACCTATGGGTCATGAGATAATAAAATAGGCTATTTTTGCCCATAACTTCTGAACTGTTTGTCAGAAAATTATGATCTTGATGTCTATGGATTGCTTACCTCATGCCGCATCTGTCGATGTGTATTATGCCGGGTTTGACCGAACCGCCTGTCCGCCATTTTGAAATTTCACATAATTTGTTATATTTTTTGAACTATTGGACATATCCGCGCAAAAATTAGTAAGGAGCTTCGACATGATGTCCTGAGGGTACCAGGGAAGTCAGAGTACAGCGCCACCTAGGGGTTATAAACTATAACAGTTCTCATGGAACTGCTTATAACTTCTGAATACTTTGTCTGATATTAATTTCTTTGTGAAATTGTATTCACTGGTTTATGCCGATTGCAACGATGCCTCGTTTGTCATTTTCCAACATTCTGTTCATGTGTTATTGTAAAGCATATGGTAGATTATTTTTTCGCTACTCCTTTTACAAATGTTGTTTATTTTATGCCAGGTACTGCTCGTATAATGTTTGGAGCAATCCGCACAGAAATGACCGAACAGATTTTTGATATTCTGTTCTCTTTCTTAGAAATACCACTCCAAAGTTGACCGTGCCTGTGACGTTGTCTATTTGTCATAGTAAATTAATGTGACTGTATATTACATTGTATAGCATTACTATACAGAATGATGTTCTTGTCTTCAATCTCATTTGAGCTTTTTGATTCCCATATACATTGTATTTCTGATAGTTCTGCTCTGCACTGTCAGTTCTGCATCTGTGTTGATTGGCACACGTCAATCCTTGAAGCACCTAAGCTGTTTTTTGCTGCCCTTTGAGCTGTGTTAGCTGAGTTGCGCATCTGGTTAACCACATGCCATGAGATTCTGAGGTCATGGGTTCAAACCCCATGTGCAGTGATATTTTGTCTTAACTTTTTTCTCACTTAAGTTTTGTGATTTTCATACAATACATTGTATTTCAGTTATTTGTGCTCTCTGTTGTTATTTCTGCACGTTTGGTAATTGCTGGATATCAATGTTTACAGCTCTAAATCTCTATTCTATAGCTTGGACACACCAACTCAGTGGTTTAATCGTTTACTCAGTGGCGCATGCGGTTAGTGCGTTGCTTTGGGAACCTGAGGTTATGGGTTCGAATCCCAGCTCTTACTTTGACTTATTGAGATTTCCTTTTGTGTTCCCTTTAACACGTTCTTCTCGACCTGTCTGGTTTTCCACACGTGTTATATTTTTGCCATCTTTACTGTTGTTGCTCCGCACTGCAGTGGTTCTGCTCTGCATTTGCTTTGCTTCGGGTTCGGGCTCTGTATTGCGCGCTTTCTGCGCTTTGCGCATTTGCTGCGTCGTGTGGTTTTTGCTGTGCTTTGGGTGCTCATTGCGCTGAAGGTGCTTGACCCCGCAATTGCTGCTTGCAGCTATATTTGTTAGTATTATTATTATTATTATTAGGGGTCAAGCACCGAAGGTGCTGAGACACCTATTGGAATTGTACTTTTTTCTTCTTCTTAGCCATTGGTGTCTATGGCAGCCCTATGAACCGTATGTAGGAAAATGATGAAATTTGGCACAGTTGTAGTGGTGGTCATAAATAGTCATGTGGCCAAAAATGGGGTCTCTAGCAGTAACTCTATAGCGCCACCATCATCTCAAAAATTCAATGTTCAAATGGTTATAACTCATGATCCATTTGCTCTATGAAAATTCTACTTAGTACACGTGATTGCTCTCCTCATGCTTATTGTTTTTAATACCTTACAGTAAGACTCCACCCATTACAGTAGCGGCCATTTTGAAATGTACAGTATTTCGTTTTTTCGCTACTCCTCCTTCAAATTTGGTTCAATTCTTATGAGATTTGGCACATGTGATCTTTGGAGTGAGCCGCATAGAAATGACTGAACAGAATTTTGATATTTTTCTTTATTTAAAAGTAATTAATGCGTGAACTTAACGAGATTGACGCAAAATTGGTTCTGAAGCTGTATCTCGGTCATTCTTTGATCAATCGAGATGAAATTTGGTACGCTTCATGTCGACCATGAACTGGGGGTCCATGCCAAATTTGGTGACAGCGCCACCTATGGGTCATGAGATAGTAAAAAAGGCTATTTTTGCGCATAACTTCTGAATCGTTTGTCAGAAAATTATGATATTGGTGTCTACGGATTCCTTACCTCATGCCGCATCTGTCGATGTGTATTATGCCGGGTTTGACCGAACCGCCTGTCCGCCATTTTGAAATTTGTCATAAATTGTTATAACTTTTGAAGTATTGGATATATTGGCGCAAAAATCGGTAGGAAGCTTTGGCATGATGTCCTGATTGTATCTGGGAAGTCAGAATACAGCGCCACCTAGGGGTTATAAACTATAACAGTTCTTATAGAACTGCTCATAACTTCTGAATACTTTGTCGGATATTAATTTTCTTTGTGAAATTGTATTCACTGGTTTATGCCGATTGCAACGATACCTCGTTTGTCATTTTCCATCATTCTGTTCATGTGTTATTGTAAGGCATATGGTAAATGATTTTTTCGCTACTCCTTTTACAAATTTTGTTTATTTTATGCCAGGTTCTGCTCGTATAATGTTTGGAGCAATCCGCACAGAAATGACTGAACAGATTTTTCTTGCACCTAGGAATTTTTTTGAGAAAAACCTCTGTAAAGTTGATCGTCCCTGTGATGTTGTCTATTTGTCATAGTTAATTACTTTATATTACATTTTATAGCGTTACTCTACGGAATGTTCTTCTTGTCTTCAATCTCACTTGAGCTTTTTGATTCTCATATACATTGTATTTCTGTGATTTCTGCTCTGCGGTGTCATTTCTACATCTTTGGTGATTGGCATATGTCAATGCTTGCATTTCTGTAATCTCTTTCCTGCTGCCCCTTGAGCTGTGTCTGCTGAGTGGCGCATTCACTAAGTCGTATGCATAGAGATCCTGAGTTCATGGGTTCGAATCCCACCTGAGGCAGGTGTTAATTTCATCTATTAAACTTTTGTTCTTTCCCACCTATTCTTCTTGACCTGTCTGTAGTTCACATATGTTCTATTTTTGCCATGTTTTCTGTTGCTGCTCTGCACTGCGGTGGTTCTGCTCTGTCATTGCAACGCTTTGGGTACTTGCTGCGCTTTGTGTTCTTGATGCACCTTGGGTGGTCAGTGAGCATTGGGTGATTGATACCTTCTATGTTGCTTGCTGTGCTTTGGGTGCTCATTGCGCTAAAGGTGCTTGGCCCCGAATCGCTGCTTGCAGCTATATTTATTATTCTGCTTCTTCTTCTTCTTCTTAGCCATAGGCGTCTATGGCAGCCCTATGAACCGTACATAGGAAAATGATGAAATTTGGCACAGTTGTAGTGGTGGTCTTAAAAAGTCATGTGACCAAAAATGGGGTCTCTAGTACTAACTCTATAGCGCCACCAGCAGTTCAAAAATTCAATGTTCAAAGGGTTATAACTTCTGATCCGCTTGATCTATGAAAATTCTACTTAGTACACGTGATTGCTCTCCTCATGCTTGTTGATTTTAATACCTTACAGTAAAACTCCACCCATTACAGTAGCGGCCATTTTGAAATGTACAGTATTCCATTTTTTCGCTACTCCTCCTTCAAATGTTGTTCAATTCTTATGAGATTTGGCACAGATGATCTTTGGAGTAAGCCGCATAGAAATGACTGAACAGAATTTTGATATTTATCTTTGTTCAAAAGTAATAAATGCGCAAACTTAACGAGGTTGACGCAAAAATGGTTCTGAAGCTGTAGCTCAGTCATTCTTTGATCAATTGAAATGAAATTTGGTACACTTCATGTGGACCATGAACTTGGGGTCCATGCCAAATTTGGTGACAGCGCCACCTATGGGTCATGAGATAATAAAATAGGCTATTTTTGCCCATAACTTCTGAACTGTTTGTCAGAAAATTATGATCTTGATGTCTATGGATTGCTTACCTCATGCCGCATCTGTCGATGTGTATTATGCCGGGTTTGACCGAACCGCCTGTCCGCCATTTTGAAATTTCACATAATTTGTTATATTTTTTGAACTATTGGACATATCCGCGCAAAAATTAGTAAGGAGCTTCGACATGATGTCCTGAAGGTACCTGGGAAGTCAGAGTACAGCGCCACCTAGGGGTTATAAACTATAACAGTTCTCATGGAACTGCTTATAACTTCTGAATACTTTGTCTGATATTAATTTCTTTGTGAAATTGTATTCACTGGTTTATGCCGATTGCAACGATGCCTCGTTTGTCATTTTCCAACATTCTGTTCATGTGTTATTGTAAAGCATATGGTAGATTATTTTTTCGCTACTCCTTTTACAAATGTTGTTTATTTTATGCCAGGTACTGCTCGTATAATGTTTGGAGCAATCCGCACAGAAATGACCGAACAGATTTTTGATATTCTGTTCTCTTTCTTAGAAATACCACTCCAAAGTTGACCGTGCCTGTGACGTTGTCTATTTGTCATAGTAAATTAATGTGACTGTATATTACATTGTATAGCATTACTATACAGAATGATGTTCTTGTCTTCAATCTCATTTGAGCTTTTTGATTCCCATATACATTGTATTTCTGATAGTTCTGCTCTGCACTGTCAGTTCTGCATCTGTGTTGATTGGCACACGTCAATCCTTGAAGCACCTAAGCTGTTTTTTGCTGCCCTTTGAGCTGTGTTAGCTGAGTTGCGCATCTGGTTAACCACATGCCATGAGATTCTGAGGTCATGGGTTCAAACCCCATGTGCAGTGATATTTTGTCTTAACTTTTTTCTCACTTAAGTTTTGTGATTTTCATACAATACATTGTATTTCAGTTATTTGTGCTCTCTGTTGTTATTTCTGCACGTTTGGTAATTGCTGGATATCAATGTTTACAGCTCTAAATCTCTATTCTATAGCTTGGACACACCAACTCAGTGGTTTAATCGTTTACTCAGTGGCGCATGCGGTTAGTGCGTTGCTTTGGGAACCTGAGGTCATGGGTTCGAATCCCAGCTCTTACTTTCACTTATTGAGATTTCCTTT
Organism: Paramisgurnus dabryanus; assembly: GCF_030506205.2. Taxonomy (NCBI): domain Eukaryota; kingdom Metazoa; phylum Chordata; class Actinopteri; order Cypriniformes; family Cobitidae; genus Paramisgurnus; species Paramisgurnus dabryanus. The sequence goes on from NC_133339.1 coordinate 6,760,923, forward strand.
TGTGTTCCCTTTAACACGTTCTTCTCGACCTGTCTGGTTTTCCACACGTGTTATATTTTTGCCATCTTTACTGTTGTTGCTCCGCACTGCAGTGGTTCTGCTCTGCATTTGCTTTGCTTCGGGTTCGGGCTCTGTATTGCGCGCTTTCTGCGCTTTGCGCATTTGCTGCGTCGTGTGGTTTTTGCTGTGCTTTGGGTGCTCATTGCGCTGAAGGTGCTTGACCCCGCAATTGCTGCTTGCAGCTATATTTGTTAGTATTATTATTAGGGGTCAAGCACCGAAGGTGCTGAGACACCTATTGTAATTGTTAGTATTATTAGGGGTCAAGCACCGAAGGTGCTGAGACACCTATTGTAATTGTTAGTATTATTATTATTATTATTCTGCTTCTTCTTCTTCTTCTTAGCCATAGGCGTCTATGGCAGCCCTATGAACCGTACATAGGAAAATGATGAAATTTGGCACAGTTGTAGTGGTGGTCTTAAAAAGTCATGTGACCAAAAATGGGGTCTCTAGTACTAACTCTATAGCGCCACCAGCAGTTCAAAAATTCAATGTTCAAAGGGTTATAACTTCTGATCCGCTTGATCTATGAAAATTCTACTTAGTACACGTGATTGCTCTCCTCATGCTTGTTGATTTTAATACCTTACAGTAAAACTCCACCCATTACAGTAGCGGCCATTTTGAAATGTACAGTATTCCATTTTTTCGCTACTCCTCCTTCAAATGTTGTTCAATTCTTATGAGATTTGGCACAGATGATCTTTGGAGTAAGCCGCATAGAAATGACTGAACAGAATTTTGATATTTATCTTTGTTCAAAAGTAATAAATGCGCAAACTTAACAAGGTTGACGCAAAAATGGTTCTGAAGCTGTAGCTCAGTCATTCTTTGATCAATTGAAATGAAATTTGGTACACTAAATGTGGACCATGAACTTGGGGTCCATGCCAAATTTGGTGACAGCGCCACCTATGGGTCATGAGATAATAAAATAGGCTATTTTTGCCCATAACTTCTGAACTGTTTGTCAGAAAATTATGATCTTGATGTCTATGGATTGCTTACCTCATGCCGCATCTGTCGATGTGTATTATGCCGGGTTTGACCGAACCGCCTGTCCGCCATTTTGAAATTTCACATAATTTGTTATATTTTTTGAACTATTGGACATATCCGCGCAAAAATTAGTAAGGAGCTTCGACATGATGTCCTGAAGGTACCTGGGAAGTCAAATACAGCGCCACCTAGGGGTTATAAACTATAACAGTTCTCATGGAACTGCTTGTAACTTCTGAATACTTTGTCTGATATTAATTTCTTTGTGAAATTGTATTCACTGGTTTATGCCGATTGCAACGATGCCTCGTTTGTCATTTTCCAACATTCTGTTCATGTGTTATTGTAAAGCATATGGTAGATTATTTTTTCGCTACTCCTTTTACAAATGTTGTTTATTTTATGCCAGGTACTGCTCGTATAATGTTTGGAGCAATCCGCACAGAAATGACCGAACAGATTTTTGATATTCTGTTCTCTTTCTTAGAAATACCACTCCAAAGTTGACCGTGCCTGTGACGTTGTCTATTTGTCATAGTAAATTAATGTGACTGTATATTACATTGTATAGCATTACTATACAGAATGATGTTCTTGTCTTCAATCTCATTTGAGCTTTTTGATTCCCATATACATTGTATTTCTGATAGTTCTGCTCTGCACTGTCAGTTCTGCATCTGTGTTGATTGGCACACGTCAATCCTTGAAGCACCTAAGCTGTTTTTTGCTGCCCTTTGAGCTGTGTTAGCTGAGTTGCGCATCTGGTTAACCACATGCCATGAGATTCTGAGGTCATGGGTTCAAACCCCATGTGCAGTGATATTTTGTCTTAACTTTTTTCTCACTTAAGTTTTGTGATTTTCATACAATACATTGTATTTCAGTTATTTGTGCTCTCTGTTGTTATTTCTGCACGTTTGGTAATTGCTGGATATCAATGTTTACAGCTCTAAATCTCTATTCTATAGCTTGGACACACCAACTCAGTGGTTTAATCGTTTACTCAGTGGCGCATGCGGTTAGTGCGTTGCTTTGGGAACCTGAGGTCATGGGTTCGAATCCCAGCTCTTACTTTCACTTATTGAGATTTCCTTTTGTGTTCCCTTTAACACGTTCTTCTCGACCTGTCTGGTTTTCCACACGTGTTATATTTTTGCCATCTTTACTGTTGTTGCTCCGCACTGCAGTGGTTCTGCTCTGCATTTGCTTTGCTTCGGGTTTGGGCTCTGTATTGCGCGCTTTCTGCGCTTTGCGCATTTTCTGCGTCGTGTGGTTTTTGCTGTGCTTTGGGTGCTCATTGCGCTGAAGCTGCTTGACCCCGCGTTGCTGCTTGCAGCTATATTTATTATTATTATCGTCCCATGGGAGTCTATGGCAGCCCTATGAACCGTACATAGGAAAATGATGAAATTTGGCACAGTTGTAGAGGTGGTCATAAATAGTCATGTGACCAAAAATGGGGTCTCTAGCAATAACTCTATAGCGCCACCAGCAGTGCAAAAAATCAATGTTCAAACTGTTATAAATAGTGAACCATTTGATCTATGAAAATTCTACTTAGTACACGTGATTGCTCTCATCCCGCTTATTGAATTTGATACTTTACAGTAAGACTCCACCCATTACAGTAACGGCCATTTTGAAATGTACAGTATTTAGTTTTTTCGCTACTCCTCCTTCAAATGTGGTTCAATTCTTATGAGATTTGGCACAGGTGATCTTTGGAGTGAGCCGCATAGAAATGACTGAACAGAATTTTGATATTTATCTTTGTTCAAAAGTAATAAATGCGCAAACTTAACGAGGTTGACGCAAAAATGGTTCTGAAGCTGTAGCTCGGTCATTCTTTGATCAATTGAAATGAAATTTGGTACACTTCATGTCGACCATGAACTTGGGGTCCATGCCAAATTTGGTGACAGCGCCACCTATGGGTAATGAGATAGGAAAATAGGCTATTTTTGCCCATAACTTCTGAACTGTTTGTCAGAAAATTATGATCTTGATGTCTATGGATTGCTAACCTCATGCCGCATCTGTCGATGTGTATTATGCCGGGTTTGACCAAACCGCCTGTCCGCCATTTTGAAATTTGATATAAATTGTTATATTTTTTGAACTATTGGACATATCTGCGCAAAAATTGATAAGGAGCTTTGACATGATATCCTGAAGGTACCTGAGAAGTCAGAATACAGCGCCACCTAGGGTTTATAAACTAATTTGACATATGTTAATCCTTGTAGCTTTCTAATCTCTTTTCTGCTGCCTCATGAGCTGTGTCATCTGAGTGGCGCATCAAGTTAATCATATGTATTGAGATTCTGACTTCCTGGGTTTGAATCCCACCTGAGTCAGGTATTTTGTTCTTCCTCATCAGTTCTTCTCAACCTGTCTGTAGTTCAAATGTGTTCTATTTTTCCATGTTTGCTGTTTTTGCTCTGCATTGTGGTGGTTCTTGCTGTGCTTTCTGTGCTTTGTGTGCTTTGTGTGCATGCTGTACTTTGGGAGTTTGCTGTGCTTTGTGTGCTGGTTGTGCTTTGTGTGCTTACTGTGCTTTGTGTGCTTGCTGTGCTTTGTGAGCTTGCTGTGCTTTGTGAGTTTGCTGTGCTTTGTGAGCTTGCTGTGCTTTGTGAGCTTGCTGTGCTTTGTGTGCTTGCTGTGCTTTGTGAGTTTGCTGTGCTTTGTGAGCTTGCTGTGCTTTGTGAGCTTGCTGTGCTTTGTGTGCTTGCTGTGCTTTGTGAGTTTGCTATGCTTTGTGAGATTACTGTGCTTTGTGTGCTTGCTGTGCTTTGCGTGCTTGCTGTGCTTTGTGTGCTTGCTGTGCTTTGCGAGTTTGATGTGCTTTGTGTAATTGCTGTGCTTTGTGTGCTTGCTGTGCATTGTGAGCTTGCTGTGCTTTGTGTGCTTGCTGTGCATTGTGAGCTTGCTGTGCTTTGTGTGCTTGCTGTGCTTTGTGAGCTTGCTGTGCTTTGTGTAATTGCTGTGCTTTGTGTGCTTGCTGTGCATTGTGAGCTTGCTGTGCTTTGTGTGCTTGCTGTGCATTGTGAGCTTGCTGTGCTTTGTGTGCTTGCTGTGCTTTGTGTGCTTGCTGTGCTTTTTGTGCTTGCTGTGCTTTGTGAGCTTGCTGTGCTTTGTGTGCCTGCTGTGATTTGTGTAATTGCTGTGCTTTGTGTGCTTGCTGTGCATTGTGAACTTGCTGTGCTTTGTGTGCTTGCTGTGCTGTGTGTGCATTGCGCCGAAGGTGCTTGACCCCGTGTTGCTGCTTGCAGCTATATTTATTATTATTATTATTATTCTGCTTCTTCTTCTTCTTCTTAGCCATAGGCGTCTATGGCAGCCCTATGAACCGTACATAGGAAAATGATGAAATTTGGCACAGTTGTAGTGGTGGTCTTAAAAAGTCATGTGACCAAAAATGGGGTCTCTAGTACTAACTCTATAGCGCCACCAGCAGTTCAAAAATTCAATGTTCAAAGGGTTATAACTTCTGATCCGCTTGATCTATGAAAATTCTACTTAGTACACGTGATTGCTCTCCTCATGCTTGTTGATTTTAATACCTTACAGTAAAACTCCACCCATTACAGTAGCGGCCATTTTGAAATGTACAGTATTCCATTTTTTCGCTACTCCTCCTTCAAATGTTGTTCAATTCTTATGAGATTTGGCACAGATGATCTTTGGAGTAAGCCGCATAGAAATGACTGAACAGAATTTTGATATTTATCTTTGTTCAAAAGTAATAAATGCGCAAACTTAACGAGGTTGACGCAAAAATGGTTCTGAAGCTGTAGCTCAGTCATTCTTTGATCAATTGAAATGAAATTTGGTACACTTCATGTGGACCATGAACTTGGGGTCCATGCCAAATTTGGTGACAGCGCCACCTATGGGTCATGAGATAATAAAATAGGCTATTTTTGCCCATAACTTCTGAACTGTTTGTCAGAAAATTATGATCTTGATGTCTATGGATTGCTTACCTCATGCCGCATCTGTCGATGTGTATTATGCCGGGTTTGACCGAACCGCCTGTCCGCCATTTTGAAATTTCACATAATTTGTTATATTTTTTGAACTATTGGACATATCCGCGCAAAAATTAGTAAGGAGCTTCGACATGATGTCCTGAAGGTACCTGGGAAGTCAGAGTACAGCGCCACCTAGGGGTTATAAACTATAACAGTTCTCATGGAACTGCTTATAACTTCTGAATACTTTGTCTGATATTAATTTCTTTGTGAAATTGTATTCACTGGTTTATGCCGATTGCAACGATGCCTCGTTTGTCATTTTCCAACATTCTGTTCATGTGTTATTGTAAAGCATATGGTAGATTATTTTTTCGCTACTCCTTTTACAAATGTTGTTTATTTTATGCCAGGTACTGCTCGTATGATGTTTGGAGCAATCCGCACAGAAATGACCGAACAGATTTTTGATATTCTGTTCTCTTTCTTAGAAATACCACTCCAAAGTTGACCGTGCCTGTGACGTTGTCTATTTGTCATAGTAAATTAATGTGACTGTATATTACATTGTATAGCATTACTATACAGAATGATGTTCTTGTCTTCAATCTCATTTGAGCTTTTTGATTCCCATATACATTGTATTTCTGATAGTTCTGCTCTGCACTGTCAGTTCTGCATCTGTGTTGATTGGCACACGTCAATCCTTGAAGCACCTAAGCTGTTTTTTGCTGCCCTTTGAGCTGTGTTAGCTGAGTTGCGCATCTGGTTAACCACATGCCATGAGATTCTGAGGTCATGGGTTCAAACCCCATGTGCAGTGATATTTTGTCTTAACTTTTTTCTCACTTAAGTTTTGTGATTTTCATACAATACATTGTATTTCAGTTATTTGTGCTCTCTGTTGTTATTTCTGCACGTTTGGTAATTGCTGGATATCAATGTTTACAGCTCTAAATCTCTATTCTATAGCTTGGACACACCAACTCAGTGGTTTAATCGTTTACTCAGTGGCGCATGCGGTTAGTGCGTTGCTTTGGGAACCTGAGGTCATGGGTTCGAATCCCAGCTCTTACTTTCACTTATTGAGATTTCCTTTTGTGTTCCCTTTAACACGTTCTTCTCGACCTGTCTGGTTTTCCACACGTGTTATATTTTTGCCATCTTTACTGTTGTTGCTCCGCACTGCAGTGGTTCTGCTCTGCATTTGCTTTGCTTCGGGTTCGGGCTCTGTATTGCGCGCTTTCTGCGCTTTGCGCATTTGCTGCGTCGTGTGGTTTTTGCTGTGCTTTGGGTGCTCATTGCGCTGAAGGTGCTTGACCCCGCAATTGCTGCTTGCAGCTATATTTATTATTATTATTATTATTTTTCCCCAATGGGAGTCTATGGCAGCCCTATGAACCGTACATAGGAAAATGATGAAATTTGGCACAGATGTAGAGGTGGTCATAAATAGTCATGTGACCAAAAATGGGGTCTTTAGCAGTAACTCTATAGCGCCACCAATAGTCCAAAAATTCAATGTTCAAACTGTTATAATTGGTGAACCATTTGATCTATGAAAATTCTGCTTAGTACACGTGATTGCTCTCATCCCGCTTATTGAATTTGATACTTTACAGTAAGACTCCACCCATTACAGTAGCGGCCATTTTGAAATGTACAGTATTTCGTTTTTTCGCTACTCCTCCTTCAAATGTGGTTCAATTCTTATGAAATTTGGCACAGATGATCTTTGGAGTGAGCCGCATAGAAATGACCGAACAGAATTTTGATATTTATCTTTGTTCAAAAGTAATAAATGCGCAAACTTAACGAGGTTGACGCAAAAATGGATCTGAAGCTGTAGCTCAGTCATTCTTTGATCAATTGAAATGAAATTTGGTACACTTCATGTGGACCATGATCTTGGGGTCCATGCCAAATTTGGTGACAGCGCCACCTATGGGTCATGAGATAATAAAATAGGCTATTTTTGCCCATAACTTCTGAACTGCTTGTCAGAAAATTATGATCTTGATGTCTATGGATTGCTTACCTCATGCCGCATCTGTCAATGTGTATTATGCCGGGTTTGACCGAACCACCTGTCTGCCATTTTGAAATTTAACATAAATTGTTATATTTTTTGAACTATTTGACATATCCGCACAAAAATTGGTAAGGAGCTTTGACATTATGTCCTGAAGTTACCTGGGAAGTCAGAGTACAGCGCCACCTAGGGGTTATAAACTATTACAATTCTTATTGATATTATACTGTTATCTCTTTCTGCTGCCCAATGAACCGTGTCAACTGAGTGGCACACCTAGTTAATCGTATGCATTGAGATTCTGAGATCCTGGGTTCGAATCCCACCTGAGTCAGGTATTTTGTTTTTCCTCATCAATTCTTCTAAACCTGTCTGTAGTTCACATGTGTTCTATTTTTCCATGTTTGCTGTTGTTGCTCTGCATTGTGGTGGTTCTGCTCTATGATTCCTGAGCCTTGCGTTTTTGATGCAATTTATGGTGCTTGCTGTGCTTTGTGAGCTTGCTGTGCTTTGTGTGCTTGCTGTGCTTTGTGAGCTTGCTGTGCTTTGTGAGCTTACTGTGCTTTGTGTGCTTGCTGTTCTTTGTGAGCTTGCTGTGCTTTGTGTGCTTGCTGTGCTTTGTGAGCTTGCTGTGCTTTGTGTGCTTGCTGTGCTTTGTGAGCTTGCTATGCTTTGTGTACTTGCTGTGCTTTGTGTGCTTGCTGTGCTTTGTGAGCTTGCTGTGCTTTGTGTGCCTGCTGTGATTTGTGTAATTAATGTGCTTTGTGTGCTTGCTGTGCTTTGTGAGCTTGCTATGCTTTGTGTGCTTGCTGTGCTTTGTGTGCTTGCTGTGCTTTGTGTGCTTGCTGTGCTTTGTGTGCTTGCTGTGCTTTGTGAGCTTGCTGTGCTTTGTGTGCTTGCTGTGCTTTGTGAGCTTGCTGTGCTTTGTGTGCCTGCTGTGATTTGTGTAATTGCTGTGCTTTGTGTGCATTGTGAGCTTGCTGTGCTTTGTGTGCTTGCTGTGCTTTGTGTGCTTGCTGTGCTTTGTGAGCTTGCTGTGCATTGTGTGCCTGCTGTGATTTGTGTAATTGCTGTGCTTTGTGTGCTTGCTGTGCTTTGTGTGCCTGCTGTGCTTTGTGTGCTTTCTGTGCTTTGTGAGCTTGCTGTGCTTTGTGTGCCTGCTGTGACTTGTGTAATTGATGTGCTTTGTGTGCTTGCTGTGCTTTGTGAGCTTGCTATGCTTTGTTTGCTTGCTGTGCTTTGTGTGCTTGCTGTGCTTTGTGTGCTTGATGTGCTTTGTGAGCTTGCTTTGCTTTGTGAGCTTGCTGTGCTTTGTGTGCTTGCTGTGCTTTGTGAGCTTGCTATGCTTTGTGGGCTTGCTGTGCTTTGTGTGCTTGCTGTGCTTTGTGTGCTTGCTGTGCTTTGTGAGCTTACTGTGCTTTGTGTGCCTGCTGTGATTTGTGTAATTGCTGTGCTTTGTGTGCTTGCTGTGCATTGTGAGCTTGCTGTGCTTTGTGTGCTTGCTGTGCTTTGTGTGCTTGCTGTGCTTTGTGAGCTTGCTGTGCTTTGTGTGCCTGCTGTGATTTGTGTAATTGCTCTGCTTTGTGTGCTTGCTGTGCATTGTGAGCTTGCCGTGCTTTGTGTGCTTGCTGTGCTGTGTGTGCATTGCGCCGAAGGTGCTTGACCCCGTGTTGCTGCTTGCAGCTATATTTATTATTATTATTATTCTGCTTCTTCTTCTTCTTCTTAGCCATAGGCGTCTATGGCAGCCCTATGAACCGTACATAGGAAAATGATGAAATTTGGCACAGTTGTAGTGGTGGTCTTAAAAAGTCATGTGACCAAAAATGGGGTCTCTAGTACTAACTCTATAGCGCCACCAGCAGTTCAAAAATTCAATGTTCAAAGGGTTATAACTTCTGATCCGCTTGATCTATGAAAATTCTACTTAGTACACGTGATTGCTCTCCTCATGCTTGTTGATTTTAATACCTTACAGTAAAACTCCACCCATTACAGTAGCGGCCATTTTGAAATGTACAGTATTCCATTTTTTCGCTACTCCTCCTTCAAATGTTGTTCAATTCTTATGAGATTTGGCACAGATGATCTTTGGAGTAAGCCGCATAGAAATGACTGAACAGAATTTTGATATTTATCTTTGTTCAAAAGTAATAAATGCGCAAACTTAACGAGGTTGACGCAAAAATGGTTCTGAAGCTGTAGCTCAGTCATTCTTTGATCAATTGAAATGAAATTTGGTACACTTCATGTGGACCATGAACTTGGGGTCCATGCCAAATTTGGTGACAGCGCCACCTATGGGTCATGAGATAATAAAATAGGCTATTTTTGCCCATAACTTCTGAACTGTTTGTCAGAAAATTATGATCTTGATGTCTATGGATTGCTTACCTCATGCCGCATCTGTCGATGTGTATTATGCCGGGTTTGACCGAACCGCCTGTCCGCCATTTTGAAATTTCACATAATTTGTTATATTTTTTGAACTATTGGACATATCCGCGCAAAAATTAGTAAGGAGCTTCGACATGATGTCCTGAGGGTACCAGGGAAGTCAGAGTACAGCGCCACCTAGGGGTTATAAACTATAACAGTTCTCATGGAACTGCTTATAACTTCTGAATACTTTGTCTGATATTAATTTCTTTGTGAAATTGTATTCACTGGTTTATGCCGATTGCAACGATGCCTCGTTTGTCATTTTCCAACATTCTGTTCATGTGTTATTGTAAAGCATATGGTAGATTATTTTTTCGCTACTCCTTTTACAAATGTTGTTTATTTTATGCCAGGTACTGCTCGTATAATGTTTGGAGCAATCCGCACAGAAATGACCGAACAGATTTTTGATATTCTGTTCTCTTTCTTAGAAATACCACTCCAAAGTTGACCGTGCCTGTGACGTTGTCTATTTGTCATAGTAAATTAATGTGACTGTATATTACATTGTATAGCATTACTATACAGAATGATGTTCTTGTCTTCAATCTCATTTGAGCTTTTTGATTCCCATATACATTGTATTTCTGATAGTTCTGCTCTGCACTGTCAGTTCTGCATCTGTGTTGATTGGCACACGTCAATCCTTGAAGCACCTAAGCTGTTTTTTGCTGCCCTTTGAGCTGTGTTAGCTGAGTTGCGCATCTGGTTAACCACATGCCATGAGATTCTGAGGTCATGGGTTCAAACCCCATGTGCAGTGATATTTTGTCTTAACTTTTTTCTCACTTAAGTTTTGTGATTTTCATACAATACATTGTATTTCAGTTATTTGTGCTCTCTGTTGTTATTTCTGCACGTTTGGTAATTGCTGGATATCAATGTTTACAGCTCTAAATCTCTATTCTATAGCTTGGACACACCAACTCAGTGGTTTAATCGTTTACTCAGTGGCGCATGCGGTTAGTGCGTTGCTTTGGGAACCTGAGGTTATGGGTTCGAATCCCAGCTCTTACTTTGACTTATTGAGATTTCCTTTTGTGTTCCCTTTAACACGTTCTTCTCGACCTGTCTGGTTTTCCACACGTGTTATATTTTTGCCATCTTTACTGTTGTTGCTCCGCACTGCAGTGGTTCTGCTCTGCATTTGCTTTGCTTCGGGTTCGGGCTCTGTATTGCGCGCTTTCTGCGCTTTGCGCATTTGCTGCGTCGTGTGGTTTTTGCTGTGCTTTGGGTGCTCATTGCGCTGAAGGTGCTTGACCCCGCAATTGCTGCTTGCAGCTATATTTAGGGGTCAAGCACCGAAGGTGCTGAGACACCTATTGTAATTGTTAGTATTATTATTATTATTATTCTGCTTCTTCTTCTTCTTCTTAGCCATAGGCGTCTATGGCAGCCCTATGAACCGTACATAGGAAAATGATGAAATTTGGCACAGTTGTAGTGGTGGTCTTAAAAAGTCATGTGACCAAAAATGGGGTCTCTAGTACTAACTCTATAGCGCCACCAGCAGTTCAAAAATTCAATGTTCAAAGGGTTATAACTTCTGATCCGCTTGATCTATGAAAATTCTACTTAGTACACGTGATTGCTCTCCTCATGCTTGTTGATTTTAATACCTTACAGTAAAACTCCACCCATTACAGTAGCGGCCATTTTGAAATGTACAGTATTCCATTTTTTCGCTACTCCTCCTTCAAATGTTGTTCAATTCTTATGAGATTTGGCACAGATGATCTTTGGAGTAAGCCGCATAGAAATGACTGAACAGAATTTTGATATTTATCTTTGTTCAAAAGTAATAAATGCGCAAACTTAACAAGGTTGACGCAAAAATGGTTCTGAAGCTGTAGCTCAGTCATTCTTTGATCAATTGAAATGAAATTTGGTACACTAAATGTGGACCATGAACTTGGGGTCCATGCCAAATTTGGTGACAGCGCCACCTATGGGTCATGAGATAATAAAATAGGCTATTTTTGCCCATAACTTCTGAACTGTTTGTCAGAAAATTATGATCTTGATGTCTATGGATTGCTTACCTCATGCCGCATCTGTCGATGTGTATTATGCCGGGTTTGACCGAACCGCCTGTCCGCCATTTTGAAATTTCACATAATTTGTTATATTTTTTGAACTATTGGACATATCCGCGCAAAAATTAGTAAGGAGCTTCGACATGATGTCCTGAAGGTACCTGGGAAGTCAAATACAGCGCCACCTAGGGGTTATAAACTATAACAGTTCTCATGGAACTGCTTGTAACTTCTGAATACTTTGTCTGATATTAATTTCTTTGTGAAATTGTATTCACTGGTTTATGCCGATTGCAACGATGCCTCGTTTGTCATTTTCCAACATTCTGTTCATGTGTTATTGTAAAGCATATGGTAGATTATTTTTTCGCTACTCCTTTTACAAATGTTGTTTATTTTATGCCAGGTACTGCTCGTATAATGTTTGGAGCAATCCGCACAGAAATGACCGAACAGATTTTTGATATTCTGTTCTCTTTCTTAGAAATACCACTCCAAAGTTGACCGTGCCTGTGACGTTGTCTATTTGTCATAGTAAATTAATGTGACTGTATATTACATTGTATAGCATTACTATACAGAATGATGTTCTTGTCTTCAATCTCATTTGAGCTTTTTGATTCCCATATACATTGTATTTCTGATAGTTCTGCTCTGCACTGTCAGTTCTGCATCTGTGTTGATTGGCACACGTCAATCCTTGAAGCACCTAAGCTGTTTTTTGCTGCCCTTTGAGCTGTGTTAGCTGAGTTGCGCATCTGGTTAACCACATGCCATGAGATTCTGAGGTCATGGGTTCAAACCCCATGTGCAGTGATATTTTGTCTTAACTTTTTTCTCACTTAAGTTTTGTGATTTTCATACAATACATTGTATTTCAGTTATTTGTGCTCTCTGTTGTTATTTCTGCACGTTTGGTAATTGCTGGATATCAATGTTTACAGCTCTAAATCTCTATTCTATAGCTTGGACACACCAACTCAGTGGTTTAATCGTTTACTCAGTGGCGCATGCGGTTAGTGCGTTGCTTTGGGAACCTGAGGTCATGGGTTCGAATCCCAGCTCTTACTTTCACTTATTGAGATTTCCTTTTGTGTTCCCTTTAACACGTTCTTCTCGACCTGTCTGGTTTTCCACACGTGTTATATTTTTGCCATCTTTACTGTTGTTGCTCCGCACTGCAGTGGTTCTGCTCTGCATTTGCTTTGCTTCGGGTTTGGGCTCTGTATTGCGCGCTTTCTGCGCTTTGCGCATTTTCTGCGTCGTGTGGTTTTTGCTGTGCTTTGGGTGCTCATTGCGCTGAAGCTGCTTGACCCCGCGTTGCTGCTTGCAGCTATATTGGTCATTGTTTCTGTTAGTAAATTTTTCTTCTTCCCCAATGGGAGTCTATGGCAGCCCTATGAAGGGTATGTAGGAAAATGATGAAATTTGGCATAGTTGTAGTGGTGGTCATAAATAGTCATGTGGCCAAAATTGGGGTCTCTAGCAGTAACTCTATAGCGCCACCATTATCTCAAAAATTCAATATTCAAATGGTTATAACTCATGATCCATTAGATCTATGAAAATTCTACTTAGTGCATGTGATTGCTCTCATCCTGCTTATTGAATTTGATACTTTACATTAAGACTCCACCCATTACAGTAGCGGCCATTTTGAAATGTACAGTATTTCGTTTTTTCGCTACTCCTCCTTCAAATGTGGTTAAATTCTTATGAGATTTGGCACAGGTGATCTTTGGAGTCAGCCGCACAAAAATGACTGAACAGAATTTTGATATTTTTTTTATTCAAAAGTTATTAATGCGTGAACTTGACGAGATTGACGCAAAAATGGTTCTGAAGCTGTAGCTCGGTCATTCTTTGATCAATCGAGATGAAATTTGGAACACTTCATGTCGACCATGAACTGTGGGTCCATGCCAAATTTGGTGACAGTGCCACCTATGGGTCATGAGATATGAAAAAAGGCTATTTTTGCCCATATCTACTGAATCGTTTGTCAGAAAATTATGATCGTGGTGTCTACGGATTCCTTGGCTCATGCCGCATCTGTCGATATGTATTATGCCGGCTTTGACCGAATCGCCTGTCCGCCATTTTGAAATTTGTGATAATTTGCTATAACTTTTGAAGTATCGTATATATCGGGGCAAAAATCGGTAGGGAGCTTCGGCATGATGTCCTGAGGAAATCAGAGAATAGCGCCACCTAGGGGTTATAAACTATAACAGTTCTTATAGAACTGCTTATAACTTCTGAATTCTTTGTATGGCATGTAAGCTCTTTTCTGCTTCTCCTTGAGCTGTGTCTACTGAGTGGCACATCTGTCTAAGTCGTATGCATAGCGATCCTGAGTTCATGGGTTTGAATCCAGCCTGAGGCAGGTGTTAGTTTCTTCTATTAAAGTTTTGTTCTTTCCCACCTATTCTTCTTGACCTGTCTGTAGTTCACATATGTTCTATTTTTGCCATGTTTTCTGTTGCTGCTCTGCACTGCGGTGGTTCTGCTCTGTCATTGCAACGCTTTGGGTACTTGCTGCGCTTTGTGTTCTTGATGCACCTTGGGTGGTCAGTGAGCATTGGGTTATTGTTACCTTCTATGTTGCTTGCTGTGCTTTGGGTGCTCATTGCGCTAAAGGTGCTTGGCCCCGAATCGCTGCTTGCAGCTATATTTAGGGGCCAAGCACCGAAGGTGCTGAGGCACCTATTGGAACTGTCAGTATTATTATTCTTCATCTTCCCCAATGGGAGTCTATGGCAGCCCTATGAACCGTATGTAGGAAAATGATGAAATTTGGCACAGTTGTAGTGGTGGTCATAAATAGTCATGTGGCCAAAAATGGGGTCTCTAGCAGTAACTCTATAGCGCCACCATCATCTCAAAAATTCAATGTTCAAATGGTTATAACTCATGATCCATTTGCTCTATGAAAATTCTACTTAGTACACGTGGTTGCTCTCCTCATGCTTATTGTTTTTAATACCTTACAGTAAGACTCCACCCATTACAGTAGCGGCCATTTTGAAATGTACAGTATTTCGTTTTTTCGCTACTCCTCCTTCAAATTTGGTTCAATTCTTATGAGATTTGGCACATGTGCTCTTTGGAGTGAGCCGCATAGAAATGACTGAACAGAATTTTGATATTTTTCTTTATTTAAAAGTAATTAATGCGTGAACTTAACGAGATTGACGCAAAATTGGTTCTGAAGCTGTATCTCGGTCATTCTTTGATCAATCGAGATGAAATTTGGTACGCTTCATGTCGACCATGAACTGGGGGTCCATGCCAAATTTGGTGACAGCGCCACCTATGGGTCATGAGATAGTAAAAAAGGCTATTTTTGCGCATAACTTCTGAATCGTTTGTCAGAAAATTATGATATTGGTGTCTACGGATTCCTTACCTCATGCCGCATCTTTCGATGTGTATTATGCCGGGTTTGACCGAACCGCCTGTCCGCCATTTTGAATTTTGTCATAAATTGTTATAACTTTTGAAGTATTGGATATATTGGCGCAAAAATCGGTAGGAAGCTTTGGCATGATGTCCTGATTGTATCTGGGAAGTCAGAATACAGCGCCACCTAGGGGTTATAAACTATAACAGTTCTTATAGAACTGCTCATAACTTCTGAATACTTTGTCGGATATTAATTTTCTTTGTGAAATTGTATTCACTGGTTTATGCCGATTGCAACGATACCTCGTTTGTCATTTTCCATCATTCTGTTCATGTGTTATTGTAAGGCATATGGTAAATGATTTTTTCGCTACTCCTTTTACAAATTTTGTTTATTTTATGCCAGGTTCTGCTCGTATAATGTTTGGAGCAATCCGCACAGAAATGACTGAACAGATTTTTCTTGCACCTAGGAATTTTTTTGAGAAAAACCTCTGTAAAGTTGATCATCCCTGTGATGTTGTCTATTTGTCATAGTTAATTACTTTATATTACATTTTATAGCGTTACTCTACGGAATGTTCTTCTTGTCTTCAATCTCACTTGAGCTTTTTGATTCTCATATACATTGTATTTCTGTGATTTCTGCTCTGCGGTGTCATTTCTACATCTTTGGTGATTGGCATATGTCAATGCTTGCATTTCTGTAATTTCTTTCCTGCTGCCCCTTGAGCTGTGTCTGCTGAGTGGCGCATCCACTAAGTCGTATGCATAGAGATCCTGAGTTCATGGGTTCGAATCCCACCTGAGGCAGGTGTTAATTTCTTCTATTAAAGTTTTGTTCTTTCCCACCTATTCTTCTTGACCTGTCTGTAGTTCACATATGTTCTATTTTTGCCATGTTTTCTGTTGCTGCTCTGCACTGCGGTGGTTCTGCTCTGTCATTGCAACGCTTTGGGTACTTGCTGCGCTTTGTGTTCTTGATGCACCTTGGGTGGTCAGTGAGCATTGGGTGATTGATACCTTCTATGTTGCTTGCTGTGCTTTGGGTGCTCATTGCGCTAAAGGTGCTTGGCCCCGAATCGCTGCTTGCAGCTATATTTATTATATTTCTTCTTCCCCAATGGGAGTCTATGGCAGCCCTATGAACCGTACATAGGAAAATGAAAAAAATTTGCCACACTTGTAGTGGTGGTCCTAAATAGTTATGTGACCAAATATGGGGTCTCTAGCATTAACTCTATAGCGCCACCAACACTTCAAAAATTCAATATTCAAATGGTTATAACTCTAGAATAATTTGATCAACAAAAATTCTACTTAGTACATCTGATTGCTCTCCTCACGCTCATTACAATGAACACCTTACATTAAGACTCCACCCATTACAGTAGCGGCCATTTTGAAAAGTACAGTATTTTGTTTTTTCGCTACTACTTTTGCAGCGTTCATTGCATTGTTACGCAATTTGGCACAGATAATCTTTGGACCGAGGTGCATAGAAATGACCAAACAGAATTTTGATTTTTATCTTTGTTCAAAAGTTATAAATGCGTACATTTATCGATGTCGACCCAAAATTCGTTCTGAGTCATTATCTCGGTCATTCTTTGATCAATTGAAATAAAACTTGGTACCCTTCATAAGGACCATGAACTGGGGTACCATGTCAAATTTGAGGACAGCGCCACCTATGGGTCATGAGATATGAAAAATGGCTATTTTTGCCCATAACTTTTGAAATGTTTGATAGAAAATTATGCTCTTGGTGTCTATGGATTCCTTGGCTCATGACAAATCTGTCGATATATATTATGCCAGAAATTACCAAACCGCCTGTCCACCATTTTGAATTTTGTCATATATTGTGATAACTATTATTCGATATAATGTATCGGCACAAAAATCGGTAGGGAGCATCGGTATGATGTCCTGAAGGTACCTGGGAAATCTGAAAACAGCGCCACCTAGGGTTTATAAACTATATAAAACAGCCTATAACTTCTAAAAACTTTGTCCGATATTCATTTTCTTTGTGAATTTTTATTCACTGGTTTCTGTCGATTGCAACGATATCTCATTTGTCAGTTTCCAACATTCTGTTAATATTTTATTACATAGCATATGTGAAGTAGTTTTTTCGCTACTACTTTTGCAAATTAAGTCTATTTTATGCCGGGCTCTGCTCAAATAAACTTTAGAGCAATCCGCATAGAAATGACCAAACACATTTTTTATATTCTCTGCCATTCCCGAGAAATACCTCTCCAAAGTTGACTGTCCCTGTGACATTGTCTCTTTGTCATATTAAATTATTATGACTGTATTATAACATGTTGTACATTCCTATACAACATGTTTTTCTTGACTTAAACTTTAACTGTTCTCACTTAAACTATCTGATTATCATATAAATTGTAATTTTGTTATTTCTGCTCTGCAATGTCATGTCTGCATCTTCCTTGATTGTGCCATTTGAATGTTTGCAGCTCTGAAAACCTTGGCTAGCTACACTGCCTGTGTAGCGTAGTCTACTAAACGCATGCATCAAAACTCAGAGGTTGAGGGTTCGAATCCCACCTGATGCATGTGTTATGTTTTACTAATAAGATTTTGTTTGGAGTTAATTCTCACCTATTATTCTTAACCAGTCTGTTTTCCATGTTCTGCACTGCTTGTCATAATTTGGTTGCCAATCGCCACCACCATTTCAAAAATGCAGTAGCAGCCATTTTGAAAAGTACAGTATTCAGTTTTTTTGCTACTACTTTTGCAGTGTTTCTTGAATTGTTACACAATTTGGCTCAAATTTTCTTTGGACGGAGCCGCAGAGAAATGACCGGACAGAATTTTGATTTTTATCTTTGTTCAAAAGTTATAAATGCGTACATTTATCGATGTCGACCCAAAATTCGTTCTGAGTCATTATCTCGGTCATTCTTTGATCAATTGAAATGAAACTTGGTACCCTTCATAAGGACCATGAACTGGGGTACCATGCCAAATTTGAGGACAGCGCCACCTATGGGTCATGAGATATGAAAAATGGCTATTTTTGCCCATAACTATTGAAATGTTTGATAGAAAATTATGATCTTGGTGTCTATGGATTCCTTGGCTCATGACAAATCTGTCGATATATATTATGCCAGAAATTACCAAACCGCCTGTACACTATTTTGAATTTTGTTTTAAATTGGGATAACTATTATTCTATATAATGTATCGGCACAAAAATCGGTAGGAAGCATTGGTATGATGTCCTAAAGGTACCTGGGAAATCTGAAGACAGCGCCACCTAGGGTTCATAAACTATATAAAACAGCCCATAACTTCTGAAAACTTTGTCTGATATTCATTTTCTTTGTGAATTTTTATTCACTGGTTTATGTCGATTGCAACGATATCTCATTTGTCAGTTTTCAACATTCTGTTCATGTCTTATTTCATAGCATATGTGAAGTAGTTTTTTCGCTACTACTTTTGCAAATTAAGTCTTTTTTATGCCAGGCTCTGCTCACATAAACTTTGGAGCAATCCGCACAGAAATGACCAAACACATTTTTGATATTCTCTGCCATTCCCGAGAAATACCTGTCCAAAGTTGACTGTCCCTGTGACATTGTCTCATTAAAATTATTATGACTGTATTATAACATGTTGTGCATTCCTATACAACATGTTTTTCTTGACTTTAACTTTAACTGTTCTCACTTAAACTATCTGATTCTCATATAAATTGTAATTTTGTTATTTCTGCTCTGCAGTGTCATGTCTGCACCTTCCTTGATTGTGCCATTTGAATGTTTGCAGCTCTGAAAACCTTGGCTGGCTACACTGCCTGTGTAGCGCAGTCTATTAAACGCATGCATCAAAACTCAGAGGTTGAGGGTTCGAATCCCGTCTGATGCATGTGTTATGTTTTTCTATTAATATTTGTTTTGAGTTTATTCTCACCTATTATTCTCAACCAGTCTGTTTTCCATGTTCTGCACGGCTTGCAGTAATTTGGTGGCCAAGCATCATCACCAGTTCAAATATGCAGTAGCGGCCATTTTGAAAAGTACAGTATTCAGTTTTTTTGCTACTACTTTTGCAGTGTTTGTTGAATTGTTACACAATTTGGCTCAGATTATCTTTGGACCGAGCCACATAGAAATGACCAAACATAATTTTGATATTTATCTTTGTTCAAAAGTAATACATTTGTCAACAGGAATAACTTTTAAACCATTTAATCAACTAAACTTCTATGGAGAATATTTGATGGGGTAATCTATGCCTTCCCAGTAGCTCAACCAAATGCGTGATGGGCATGAAATCCAGAGGTTGCGGGTTCAAATCCACCATACGGCGGCAATCAAAATGGTTGACAAATTTGTGTCATGTAGAGTCAAATGTTCGAACAGGTTTGACTACCTACAGGGGTTTTAAAAAATATTCTCTTCTTGAGAAAAATCTCTCCAAACTTGAACATACACATTGTCACTTCAGCAATCTAACTTAAGCAGCTGTCTGTATTTATGTCTCCCCTGTAGCTCAACCAGATGAGTGACAGGCATGACACCTGGAGATCATGGGTTCAAATCCTGGCTAGGGCAGCAATTGATGTCTCTTACTTTAGAGTCAAAAGCTTCAATTCATTATTTGTATTTTACTTTATTATTTTAAGAGGTATTATTTCGTTTGTGCTCTTTTGGTTTAAGTCTCATGTGTAACATGTATGATGCTTTAGTGGTTCAATTGTTTTCTAGGTCAGCATTGGACTAATCGGTCCTTCTTTCAACATGCACATAAATATTATACTTCAATTTTTTTTTTTTTCATTATGTTCATTCTCATCTCTGAGTCCTGTGTGCTGATAGTTCCCATACATATCTGCTACATTGCATTCTTCAATTGCATGTCCTTTCAGCTTCGTTGCGTGTTGCAGGACCATTGTTGCTTGGCCCCGTATCGCTGTCTACAGCTATATTATGTATATGAATTTCTATTGAATTGCAATTCTGCTTCCTTTAATTCAAATTCGAATTGAAATTCTAGAACCTGTTTTTGACATCAATTCAAATTCAATTCAAATTCAAGAATTGAATTGGAATTTAGGAGTCATTCTCAAATCAATTTTGAATTGTGCACAAGCCTGTTACTTCGGACTGTTTCATGTAAGTTTGGAGGATAAGGGCTACACTTTTTCTTTTTATTTGAATAGGAATAGGAATTGTAAAATGCAGGTGTAAAGTACTGTTGCTTTGAAAAGGAAATTTCTAAGTATCTACTTTGTGTTTTTCTTTTACTTTGCTATATTATAATATCATACTTTTAAATCCACTACATTTCATACACTGTGATATAGTGCAGCAGTTTTCAAACTATCATGAATTCTGTGTAATTAAACCTAAAAAAAATAAGGCTACTAACCAAAAGCACTACTTTTTTGTATAATTTAAGGTTTTTTTAGGTTTTTTTATTAAAATGTTGAGTTTTAGAACAGTTTTTGTCACAAATTTTCTTTGGGGGGTCACGAAGGAACCGTACACAAGGGGGGCCACACGCTGAAAAAGTTTGGGAACCACTGATATAGTGCATGGGGTAGTGAGTAAAAATACTTCATTACTTTACATATATCTCTGGTAAAATGTTAAAATACGTTTTGATACGTTAAAGTTTAAAACAAATCATGCTTCAATAGATCCTGCTAGAACAGTGGCGGTTCTAGACAAATTTCACTAGGGGGGCCAAGGAGGGGCCAGTGTTTTACCAGAGGGGCACATAAAAAAGGCAAGAAATGATATTTAAAGATTATAGGGGTGGTTACAGGAATTAGTTTAAGATAGGACTAGGCCTTAGTTTAATTAGGAAATATAACTAGTTTTAACATACATTATACATTACTTGTGTGCATTTTGAAGCAAAACAAAGCTGTATTTTAAGATATGGCATTGCAAGTTATTTTCAGTTTGGACAGCTCTTACATTTATTTTAGTCTAGGACTAGTCCCTTTCCGGGAAACTACCCAGTAAACTTTATTTTACTTTACGATAATATACTTTTTTATTTAATACAAGAGTGAGTGCAGGTGCAAAGGGGAGCTGGGCTCTTTTATAAAGCCCCCAACCGAAAAGCATGCAAGCCTACTCAATAAACTTTATGAAATGCAAACTTTTATAAAGACAAACGTTTGTTTTAGTTTACATATAAACACAAATTGCTAGACAGTTAGGGACCACAATCTAATCAATATATAAAATAATATTTATTTTAATTTGTAAACATTTTTATATGTAACATTTAATTATATTCCTCCAATTTTATGCACGTTTATGTAAGAGCACAATTACAGCGCTTTTTACAATGTGTAAACTTTAAAAAGTTAGCGAGATGTTGGATTTGCCGGTTGTTGATGAGTAACAGCTGTGAATGATCACAACACGCTTAACGCAGCCACGTCACAAGAGAACAAGTGAACAGTGTCCCAATGTGAAGTGACCTAGAGTCCTTACCAGTGCCCAAACCTACACATTCTCAACATCGGGAGGTTGGGAACGAATTGAGACACTCGCTGAGCAGCCACAGGCGGCTACAGTGGTTGAGTGCGCCGCTCTAATTTGCCCGTGTAGAACGTTGCTTCGCATTAGTTCCGCTTTTGGCGCTCGCGTGTAAAATCAAAATAAATTTATACTTTTTTATTTGGTCAACCTGGGGTGGCCACAGGGGTGGCCAGGGACATGTCTACAGAGGCAAGGGCCACCCTTGGCCTCCGTGTAGAACCGCCACTGTGCTAGAATATTCTGTCAGTTAAGAAGTTGATCGATCAAAGCTTGAGAACAACCCAAGCAAGACACAAGACAAAGTTTATGACGATAAAATAGGAACAGAGTTTTATTGATGGACAGTTTCAGTTGCATATGTCTCAATGTTCAAACTTTGTCTAACAAGCATGAATTCAACATGCACTGTTATACCAAAACTGCTTAATAGCAACATCCCATAGACCTTGAGCTTTCATAAACACTCTCTTTATCTATCTCAGTTTACACAGACAAGACAGCTCATGAACCTTCACAAATATGAGACTGAACAAAAATGAAATTAATAAAACACATAAAATATAGAAATATAATGAATAAATGAATGAATGAATAAATGAATAGACAATATAAATGAATAAACAATAATATAATGATAAAAATGATAATAATGAAACATTTTGGTTTGGGATCAGTTTGTTGGGTTTGCTATGCAAAACAGTCGACAGCCCTACTGTTTCAAGGTACTGTTTACCTTCATTTCAAGGTAAGATCTCACATGCCACTAAAAGCGTTCATGCTGATCTGTAAACTGTATGTTTCATGAAAATGAAAAATGCTTGTGTTAATACAAAAAGGACAGCAAAGGCTTTATTTTATTATATTAGGGCTTTAAGGAAATATTAGGATAGCGACTGCTGACAACTATTGCATTTCTAAGACGGACAATAACTCAATAATATTATTTTCTAAATAAACATGAAATAGGAAATTTGTCTAAGCCATAATTGAGTTAAATTTTAAATGACTAAGAGCTGGTTTTAATGTGACACCGCATCATTTTCAAAGTGAAAGTGATTAATTTTTATTCAGGTTCTCAACGGAGGTTTTGCCAAAAATAGTAGTTTGCTATTATAAACGCTATACCAGATTGTTCTCAACATGTATCCTAATAGAGAATGTCTGTTTTATATTAATGTTTGAGTATTGTTGTGTTTAAATATTGTTGTAATGTTGTTAATGTTTTGTTTCAATTTAATTCGATTATTAAGACTGTAATTTTAAATGCCAAACGTTGTAATGGATTGAAGGCTAATATGACGGTACTAATGGAGTGGGTCATAAGACATAATTTTCGAGTTTAAATTAAATTAAAGTTTTGTTTGCTTCAAATGTTTGCTTAGAATGAATTTCGTTTAATATAATTTGTCTCTCAATTTTGATCAATGTTTTTTTGATAAGTGTTGTGAATATTTAAGAAAAAAACACATAAAAAAACATTGTGCATCTTATTACGTAACAAATATAAACTACTGCAATATTCTACCAAATGCCAAAACATGCAGTATTATCTTTGTAATGATAGTTGTTGTTGGAAGTGCAAAATCATATTATGGTGTATATCACTTATTGGCTTTTCAAAAAAACAGCCTTCAGTGCACAGAAATTATTTGCATGCCCATCAGCAGCACATTTGATTGCGGCATGCTTTTGACTTTTAAAAAATCAACGTCATATTTAAAACTTTAGCCGATTGTGCTTTTTGCAATTTCTGTGTCACTGGCGAAGGGCGTGCGCCGGCGAAGCGCACACTTTTAAAGATCAACGTCATATTAATTTCTAATACTTTTGCCGGCCACGCTTTTTTGTGGACGCGTGTGGGGAAACACATACCACACACACAGAGAACAGCAACATAAAGAGAATATAAGTTATTTGGTGTTTTCCTGACAAATACAGTCAGTTCGTAAGAACATTTTTAAATGGACTACAAGATCATCAACATGAACTCTGAAGAATGAACTATTATAGGCTAAACATAATTGTACACATTGTGCTTCTGAAACCGCGCAGAAAACTTGACTGCCATGACTTTCAAAGCGCCTTCCATAGATTTCCATAGATTCAGAAATGCATCTCCATGCATTATTCTTCTTTTAGTGATCTCTTTAAAGAGTCACGTGAATGTTTTCTGCCTTTCCAGATTAAAATGGTATTCGTTTTTCAAATAAATCTTTTTTTTGCTTCATGCATTTATTTTTAGTTACAAATGCGACCTGTAAATTAAATAAACGCACTCAACTGAGTAATTTTGTATATCTACACATTATGATATGAAAATCAAACAATAATCTAAAGGAAGGGGCCCAAAATTCTGTCTCGCATACCCCCTTGAAACTGTTAATTGCGCCCCTGCCTGGGGTCAATGTGTTAACATGACAGAAGCTTGATGCTGTTGTGTGAAGATGAGCAACAGCCAACATTTTTCCTTCACCGAGTGCCTCTCATGTAAATTATTAGATTTTGATGGCTTAAGTTTATTCCCCGCCACAGAAAACCACCACAGGTTTATCAATGCCATCAAAAATATTATTTTGTTTTTGTTTGTTTGTTGATCACGAAGTACAAAGTAGATAAGGAAAACTAGGATTCTGTGTGTATTAAAAGCACCGCCATTATTGTTTACAATGCGTGGAATGGTGCGCTGTGATTTGTTAAGTGGATTAATTGCATTCTGCAGAGAATGAGGACTGGTTTTTTTTTCGCTTTTTGGGGAAAAAGGGAGAAAAGATGACAAAATAATACGGCGGATATCGGATTTTGTGTAAAATTAAGAATTTACATTTTAATACGGACCAGATACAATACTGATTTTGCCGGTAACATTTTTTTTAATGGTGCAGGCCCGGTACTAGGCTTGCTGGACTGGGTGGCAGTCAGGATTTTTGGGTGCCCAGCCATTTCTCGACAAAAATGATTCACACACTAAAACAATGGATGTTTCAATCCAATTTTATTTTGCATCTGTCTTATAATATGTATTTTGCATGTTCAAATTTTAAATGTACCTCAAATGCGATTAGATTCATAATGATTTATAATGTTATAATGATTATACTTAATGTAGTTTAACACATTAAGTCACAGTTAATGAAATCAGGCGAGCAGGCGATATGAATGCAAAGCTGTACATATAGCTATATTTTAATAATGTGTACACTGCATTTAATCTATTATTTCACTTATAGATAAATAAAAGCCAGCCCCTATAGACCCTTTTACTGTCTGTACACAATGATGTACCATTGCATTTAGGCAACGGAAGTATGGTAAGAATCAATAGTGAAGCAACACAGACAGAGAAAGTTATTTAAAAAAGTTGATTTTATCAACATTTTCAACACAGCTACCAGATCCGTGTACTATAGTGGAGTGGAAGACGTTAGCAGATGGCCAAAAACAAAGTTGCCAGATACATATATACGTATATACGCATATTATATTATTGCAACCAAACGCAACATTTTGATGCTGGAAAACCGTTTTAATAAACTTTCTGAATTGCTAACACGTTAGAACCAATGGGGAATAACTGTTGCCGAAATGCGCGCAGGCTATTTGATCACGTGAGCTTTCAAAAGGGTTTATACGACCTCTACCCTACCCAACATATGCCTTTATTCTAAATAAACACTTGTTAGGCACTTTATTTCGACTTCTCAAACATTTTCTTCATTTAAAATAAATGCCTTTTCTACGGAAGATGATTAGGGCCACTGGTGAAAAAAATATTTGAATTCTGACTTTAATCTCAGAATTCTGAGATTAAAGTCAGAATTCTGAGATTAAAGTCAGAATTCTGAGATTAAAGTCAGAATTCTGAGATTAAAGTCAGAATTCTGAGATTAAAGTCAGAATTCTGAGAATAAAGTCAGAATTCTGAGATTAAAGTCAGAATTCTGAGAATAAAGTCAGAATTCTGAGATTAAAGTCAGAATTCTGAGAATAAAGTCAGAATTCTGAGATTAAAGTCAGAATTCTGAATTCTGAGATTAAAGTCAGAATTCTGAATTCTGAGATTAAAGTCAGAATTCTGAGATTAAAGTCAGAATTCTGAGATTAAAGTCAGAATTCTGAGATTAAAGTCAGAATTCTGAGAATAAAGTCAGAATTCAAATATTTTTTTCACCAGTGGCCCTAATCCTCTTCCGTACTTTTCAATGTGATATATGTGATAAGCTATATTTTCATTAATTCCTGACCCTTCATACATGCTGCTGCAGCAACCATCAAATATCACAACAAAGCACAACGCTTTAAATAATCTATATTGAAAAATCATGAAAGCAATTTGACATGCATGTCAAATTCGTCAAAGGTTATCCTCTTTGCCGATAGCAGCACCAGACAAAAGCACAAGCCCTAAAATACCGTTAGTGTTATTTGCGTCAAGACTAAAGATAAATCACACTGCTTTGTTCATAACACAGCAAATTAGATATTATAATATGATGTAACATTATAAATTACAATCGTTTTCCTTACAATGACCTTGCGGAGTGAAAGCTCCTCTTGAACTTAAAAGTCTGTAGATCTTTGCGTGTAAAGTTTTTCCTCAAACGCGAGCTGAATGAGCCGACGAATGATGATGACAAAACCGCCTAAATTAGATTTTAAAACGACATGCGATGCTCAGCTCTTACAATACTGTATATTTACTGTGTAACCATCTTATATCATTTATATCTACTATATATTATGCCACAACCAAATATTCTAATTTTAATAAACAAAACTACGTCTTAAACAAACACATTAAAAGCTGCTTGGGATTTGTTATTGGCTGTTGTAATTGAAGGAATAAATAATGTCTAAGAAAGGATAAGGGGCTATGTTTTACTATTAAAACATTTCATTTTAATATGTGTTGTGTTATTAAGTTTATGTAATACTAAATTGGATTGTTTCTGATGTATATTTGAAAGATGAATTTTTTTTAAGTTAGAGAACAGTAGTACTTTTACTGTGAGTTAAATACTGCTGAAGAGACCTTCAAAGGTTGAGTAAGTTATTCGTAATAACTAGCATTTGCCAATAGAAGACATTTTATTTTGTTTAAAGTGATTTAATTTTTTTTATGGTTGGGTGGACATTTTTTGGGGGACTTTTTGGGCAATGCCCCCACAGACCCCCAGACCTGTGTTTATTGTTTTTTGAAACCAAACCCCTTCAAATATACCCGTGTGACGTATGACTTCTTTAGTCATCCAGGGTCACATTTAGTGACAGTTTTAATTTTCAGCAGTGTTGGGTAAGTAACTGAAAATTAGTAATTAGTAACAGTTACTAGTTACTTCTTTTAAAAGTAATTGAATTACTCTACCAGTTACTGTATATCAAAAGTAATAGGGAAAGTAACTTTTAAGTTACTTTTATGTCTGCTTTTTAAATGTAAATATGAACAGTACTCAACAGTCAAACGATTCAATGATAGGCTGTGGGCCACAGTGGGCGTCACTCTTTTGTTAGTTTGGCTATGTAGTGCATTATTTTAGTAAAGTTTATTATATGGATGGGATATTTTACACGTAAGACTCTAATATATCAGCCTATTTTGCATTAGATTCAGCCTTTTTAATATTTTTGTTAGAAATTATCTTAATATGTAAGCTTACTTTATTTATACTTTAGACCATTTAGACAAATATAAATATCTGTATGTTTAAATTTAAAATATTTAATGTGTAAAAATTGTGTACTGTCTCTTTAAGAATTTGGGTACTATGAAGCTTGCGTGTAATCAGAAATCGGAATACGTGGATTGTTTAGTCAGACACAGATCGAGTGGATTGTTTTGTCGGACACAGAGCAAGTGAAACCAAAACGGAAACTAACTGCGTACTCACACATACTATGAAGTTTTAACACGGTTGTACAGCGCAGGGTGCATATTTTACAGGAAATCAACAATCGAAGATCGTTATCTTCCATGAAAGCCAATGTAAACATCTAAGAATATATTAACATTTATCAGATGTTTTACTTTTGTGGACTACAAATGCAAGTTGATGTCATACTGTGATTGCTTGGCATAGATAATTTACAAACCAGATGGATTATGACTTGCGCACAATTTTTAAACAAAGGTATGTTGTCCCATTTAGATCGTCCATGATGAAGTTTAATGATTCATTGCGCCGCCCACCACGGTCCTGGGACGTTAGATCAGAAATGTCTTGTCTGCAAGTGTTATTTTTTCCCAAAATAGAGTAATGCGAGTAACAAACTCATTTAAATTTCAGTAATTGTAACTGCGTTACTTGATTTAAAAAAAAAATACTTCTAAAATACCGCTAAAAGTAGTGGAATTACAGTAACAGGTTACTTTGTGACGCGCTACTCCCATCACTGTTTTTAAGTGCCACAGATATCAAAACCGTTTAACTGCACAAAGTTTGTGTGGTGATGGACTCAGTGTGAAGCCCACAGCTGAAGTGAGATTCAGTTCATCTTCAGAGACTCCAGGTGGAGGAGTGAAGCGAAAATACTGAAGAAGAGAAGTAAAGAACAGAAAGAGCTCCATCCTCGCCAAACTCTCTCCTAAACAAGCCCTGCGACCTGAGAGAAAGGAAGAGAGATCATTATTAATAGTTTAATCTTTGACAAAGGGACTTAAATTCCTCTAAAAAGGTCTTTTGCTGGTAGTAACCTAAATTGTTAAGACTTTCTGTATCTTAATTGGTAGTGAATTGCATTTGCTTTTTTGGCAGTAAGAGACAGTTTAAGAGGCAAACCTTAAGTCTATGAACATACCCTCTACGAGGGGTGCCACTAGCACAGGTATGTCATGTTTTTTGTATCTGCTGATTTTGAGGACATCTCATCTCATCAAGGTTTTGATTTGTGTTTTTCAAATTGGGATTATATTTAAGATCCTTTATAAACTTTGGATTAACATGTGAGGGGGGAACTACAATCTCATGCTCGTAACATCTACAATGGAGTGAAGACCAAGGACATTTGTGGTAACTCAGGACTTTAACGTTGGTTGGACATTTATAAGTACTTGCTTTCAATTGTGAAAAGGTTCACAATTGCTGTATGTATTATTATTATAGACATTTGTGGTGTTTTGTAAAAATTTATATTTTGACAACAATGGAAATACAATATTGTATTAAGTGGTGATTGATCCCTCCTCATTTTTTATGTGACTCCTGACTTAATTGTTACACATTTATAATCTCTACATTACTACTAGTACTGTTACGCTGGATTTCCACCAACTGCGGAGCGGCTGCAGATCGTCTCCGCTGTGTTACGGCTCCACACTCCGCCGTCCGCCAATACCCACCAGTTCTGAATTTGTTGCAGAGCGGCTGCATGCTGAAGTGACGAGGACCCATGAGGTCTTTCGCAAATTCACGTGATGATCACGCGATATCTAGTTCTATTTCCGCCCACTATGACGTTAAATTATACCGCTTTGCTGGACCAGCCCAGATCATGACACAAGATCTTGCGAATTCAGGTATGATCACAATAGTCAAGGCTCCGCCCTGCGGAGCTGTCCGACATCCGTCAAAAATAGAAGCTCTGCGTATCTGTTCCGGAGGGCTGCAGATGGCCGGAGCTATGACGGATTCGGAAAGCAGTCAGTGGAAATACACACATTGACTTGAATGGAAACCGATTGACTATGCCGCCGTTCCGCAGTTGGTGGAAATCCAGCATTACTACTAAAAAATTATCTCTGGGGGCCCCAAAAGTATGTGGGGTCCTTAGAATCATCGAAACTTCCCTTCCCAATACCCACAGCCTCCCCCCACCCCCTTGGGTGCACCCTTGCCCTCTACTATAAAACTAAAGATGTGTTAGGTCAATTTAAAAGGTCCATAATTATAAAGACCCAAGTTTAAAACTAACTAAACTGTAAATAAAGACTCCACACACCTGCAGAGAACGGCAGAAAAGCTTCTCTCTTCCTGAACCTGCGGTGTTCATCCAGAAAGTGTTCAGGGTTAAATATGTAAGGGGTTTCCCATTCCTCCTCATCCCATAATACAGACATCAGAAGTAGAAATACACACGTGCTCTACAAAAGATAAAGAATTTTAATAATCTTAACATATTACATATCATCATGACATTTATAATTATAGTAGCTATTTGATTATTCCGTACATGTGGTTGTTCTTGAAATTTTTCGTACATTTAGAAGACATTTTTCATGTTCATGAAAACGTCTATACGCACAATGACGACTTTATTAAAGATGTTCCTTACAATGAAGTATACACCTTATTCAGTCTGCTGACATGATTCCAAAACAAGGCTGTGAGGGATGGACGTCCAGAGCTTTAAACCTATTGTTTTGTATCAGGATGCAGGTCATTCAGCCATCAAAACACAGAAAATACATCATTTAACAAATTTCCACAGGAAAAGAACCTCCATTAATAATCAATAGGTTTAAAGCGCACGCTCTGGACGTCCATCCCTCATAGCCTCGGTTTGAAATCAACATGGCGTCGGACTGAATAAGGCGTATTGTAGTACAGTGATGATATGACCACAGTTTTTTGATATGTATCATCATATGTTTCATCATATATTTCAAGAAAGCATTATATTGGGAATGGTACATACTGTATACTGTAGTATAATCTATGTTTATGTCATATTTTGTAATTTTTTTATATTCTGACCTTCTTGAAGAAATATCCATTGAATTCGACATCACAGCTGGTCATATGGGGCAGACTCATTGGTAAAATGTTTGCCAGTCTCTGGGTTTCATGGATCACAGCATCTGTATAAGGTAAGTTTTTCCTGTCCTCTGTAACCGGCTGACGTTCACCAATAACTTGATCAATCTCCTCCTGAACCTGATCTACAAACACAACCTCATACAAAACATTTAATCTTCTGGAAACAGCTGAACAATCCTAACAATCCTAATACTGAAGATCCTAACAGTGATATTTGAGTCTTACCCTGTATATGAGGATATTTGGCCATTAGCAGTAAAGCCCAGCGCAGTGTTGTACTGGTGGTGTCAGTACCAGCAATAAACAGATTATCAATAGTAAAAATGAGGTTCTGCTCATGGTAAAATGTCTTCTCTTTAGATCCCTGATCAAACAGTAAATTGGTAAACATTAGTAAGAAGTACAAACTGAGATGAGTATTCATATTTAAAGCAGTGTTAATCAAACCTCTACAGTCTGCTGGTGGAGCAGGAATGAATCCACAAATCCTCTGAGGTTTTGAGGGTTTAGGGTTTGACGTGAACTCTCCACCAGGTCTGATATCTCTTTGATATCAAGCTCACGGTTTTTCATCAGCAGTCTCCAGTTCTTTATCCAAGGACCAAGCCATGGCAGCATGTTACAGAGCTGAAGATCCAAAGACCAAAATAAGTTTATACTACTGTACATATTAAATTAAACAAAGTATGGTTTCCTTTTCACTCGTTTACTTCAACGTCACGTCGAGGGCCAATGAATTGGGATTCTTGCCAGAGAGATCAATCTCTCATTTCTTGAAGAAGCCGGGTCACTGGCTATGCTCCTTAGTGAAAACCTGAATATGATGCAAATACCACATGTTAATGTGCCTAAGTTTGTTTAGTTACTGTCAGAGCAGACTGGTCTCTCTGGTTTCCTATTCAATGGTCCTCGATGTGACGTCTCTGTTCCCTTCTTCAGGGAATGAAGGTGTCGCCAGGGTAAGTAGCTTCTCTAAACATTAGTTAGTTGCTGTTTTGTTTAATTTTTTAGGCCATACTCTCTCCTGAAGATTTATTCCCTTAGTTTTGTAAAACTTTTTGCTACATAAGGGGAAAAAACATTTGATCTTTTTCCTTAAAGTTGTGTTGAGTTTTCACTCTGAGACTGAGGCTGAAGTGTTCTCCTCGTTTTTTTTCTAGACCTTGGCGTTACTTTAAATTATATTTCCTTTCTTTTGCTATCTACCCTCCTTACCGCTAGACTGGGAAGGGAACATAACACCTGTGTCAAAAAGCTGAATCATAACTTGACACATGCATCCTCACTATGGCACGTCCTGACTATGGCACGCCCCTTACGGCATCGTTTCTGCCTTTTGTTCACACAGAATGCTTTTCTTGTATGTTACTAGGTCCTCTTTAAATGATCAATCCCAGAACATTTATGGGATGCATTTGCATTCACTGTCAATTTACGGATATTTTCTGGGATCAAAGTGCTCTGTGAATGGGGTTTCTGTTGTATTCAGGGTACGATTTTGCTTAGGGAATGGGTGTGATTATTCCCCCTCTGGTCTTTATATCCTTGCCCCTGATGAAATATTTTTTTAAGTAACCGAGACGTTCTTTAGATGTCACATTGGTAGAAACCTCTGAAGAGCCTTTAGTCACCCTTAAGTGGACTTTTTATGTAATGAAGACCAGTGTTGTATTTGGGAAACCCTACATCTTATAATTTAATTTTAACTTAAATGTTATTTACTGTATGATATTCTTGCCACCTGTATTCTCTGTGTTAGTATGTCTAATTCATAAGTGAACCTGTACAGATGCTGTTCCAATCAATCTAACGCTTTCATTGGCTCGATCCACCATACACCTCAAATGAGGGTCTGCATAATCAAATCTGTGCCCATAAATGATAGAAGCGATGACACTTGAGGCAGCGTAGTTCATCAGCTGGTTGGTTTCAAAAGGATTTCCTGCAAAAGAGATGAATGTGTTGTCACTTTTCAAAAATGTTTTTTTTTAACTGGGAGCAGCAGTCTTGGGTTTGAAAGGTGTTTGCTCCATAAAATTCTTTACCTTCAAACTTCTCAAATTCCTCTTTTAAGTGGCATGTTTCCTCTATGATCTTCTCCTCAATCTTCTTCTTGCCCATCCCAAAGTCTCGCAGGTTGGTAAGAGCGAAACGTCTCATCTCTTTCCAGCTCTCTCCATTAGCAGCTATAATTCCTGCAAAGTTTTTTTTTATTTCCGCAATTCATATGATGAGTCTAATTTTTAAACCTTGTCTTTGAAATCCAAGTCTTATTGATTTCAATCTTTGACAAAATATTAAAGATGTCAATGTCATGTTGTTCTTTTATGTAGAAAACGGTATATCACAAAAAAAGGCTTTAGCTGACTTTTTACAGGCAGGGTCACATATCTAAGATACAAATGAATATACTTAAAAGAAATATCCAAACACATTGCAAGGGTTTTTAAACACTCTTACCATGTCCATTAGTCAATTCACGAAACAATGGCAAAATTTCTTTGTCTCCAAATTCAACTGCATAATGAACAAGCGCCTGTTTCACTGTTTTGTAGCCAGCCAACACAACCACTTTCTTTGGACCAAGGTACACGGTGAACACCGGGCCATACTGCTTCGCCATCTGATAAAGACATAACAGACATTAAAAACATTTAATAAAATGACAGACACTGTTGTGTCAAAGCACGATAAAGCTCTGCTTAACCTGAGAAACAATAACAACCATCATAGATATTCTTATAGATTTAAAGGTCCACTTTGTAGATTTTTAGCTGCATCTTGTGGCTAAGCTGTGAATTGCAACCAATGGCTCAGTCTACATCCACATTGCTCAGTGGTTGATTGACAGGTAAGTGGGTGGTCTTTCACTGCCTAACTTATCAGGACACATGTGTATTTACAAAGTCTACCTCTGTATTTGATTTTTTTTAATGATTTAATTATAAACTTTTAGATTTTTATATACTTTTTGATCTTATTTACACCTGAGATTGGGTCACCTGAAACACTTGAATATTTACCCCAGTGCAGGTGTAAATGGGGTCACATACCGGACGCGCAGCGCCGCGCCGTTCTACAACACTCGAACATGTTAGCTGTGTCCCAATTCAAAGGCTGCAACCTTCTAAGGACGTATTTTAAGACCGACTGCATCACAGCAGCATGACTTGAGGCTAGTAAGGCCGTAACAATTCAATGGATGCTTAGGATAAAGCCTCAAAATGCGTCCTTATTTCTCCGCGCTGTTAACGATAGAACGAATGGATCCTTAACAACCGAGGCTATCCCAAGATTCATTGGGTGCCTGCAACGGCTGCATACAGGGTTTGAAATTAACTTTTTGGCTACCTGCCACGGGGACTGGTAGATGAAAAAATCCACCAGACAAGCATATATTTTACCGGCCAAAATAATAAACAGCCTTTTTTTGTAACATATACATGAATTTCATTTGTTGTGTTCATGGTCACGAATCAGAATGTTCTCAAGTTTCGTTTTATTTTGGATGTCAAATGAGTTGCCTTCCTCTTGAAACTCCATTATCTCCACTTCTCACAAAACTTGCTTTTTTATTCAACTCATCCCCCTTTTCGTCTGTGAGTTTTCGTTCAAAGGTTGTCTCACTCCCGGTAAATGCTGCCACATATCAGCTATATGCAGCAGATAGCTGCAGTACTAGCTAGCAACAGACCGTCTCTAGTGCTTCAAGTCTCATTGTTCACCTTCCGGCCCCCGAGACAGTGTTGCGAGACTTGGAGCGTAGAGATGTTCTGTGGCTAGCTCACCTCATCCCCAGATTAGTTACTGGCAAACACATTATATTGCATTACTATTTTGTTATGAAAATCACCCGCCAGTGTGGCGGATAGCCTTTTGAATTTAGTCCCCAAACGGAGAATCTACCCGCATTTGGTGCTTGGTGGGTGTTAATTTCGGACCCTGGCTGCATATAATAGCTGTGTCCTAATTCAAGGGCTGCGACCTTATAAGCATACAACCTTAAAAAGTGTGCACTCGGGCTGTTTCTCAATCTCAAGGAAGTATCCTTGGAAGCCAGAATTTCGAGGATGCTACGTCATTGACATCCGTTGAAAGGACTGTTCCAATGTTGAGGATCCTCGGAATTGCAACCAAGGACTGGGTCCTTTGTTCAAAAAATATCCCATATACAGGAAAGGATATGTGTATCCTTTCCGCTCTTCGCGCTCTCAAAACACCCACAATCCTATGCGCGCAGCGCCGAAAGCACACCCTTTTACTGACGTAATGACGCAGTGACATTGTAACATCTGGGCGGATGTCATGTTGACGTCTTGAGTCTTGGTAGTTTTAACGATTTCACGCTGTGACCCTAGATTGAGTTTTGTCACCAGGTCTGCTTGTGACGCTTTCATCAGAGATCTTAATCTCCTGACAACGCACAAAAAACTTTGTCTGCTTGGCTGTCTTATTTTATTTTCAGTTCTATTTTAATCTATTTTATTTTTATCCATTTAGTTTTATTCATTTTATTTTCAGCTATTTATCTTTCTCATCCTTTCTTTTCTTTTTATTTTATTTTATCATTATAATTAATTAACTTTAATTAATTTGATCTTATTTTATTTTGGGCTGCAAAACCATGAGAAAATGTATTAGTAATGTGACCGATTAACCAAATGTCTGAAGCGACCAATTTTATAACACATTTACTAAACCTTTTTACCCACGCTAATTATCTGCGCCACTGAAGCAAGGCCCTGATAATAGTTTTAAAATTTTTGCCACTAGCTGATTGCATCAGTTAGATCCGCATAGCCCATATCTTTATTTATTTTTATTTTAGCTTGTTAAAATTGTGCAGACTTCTATTGGCCTTTTTGTGTTGTGTCACCCACACGTGCGCCAACGTGTCCAGATCACCCAGCCCTGCCAACCACTGTGACCAAGCTGGACTCATGGCTCAACGATCTGACATCTGACCTCCTGCCCAATGTCGTCAATGATCTGCAGCACTGAGACCAAGAGCAACAGGATGGCAACCTGGACTAGATCATAGCCCATGATCCAACATGGAGCTACATCCAGAAGGAAATGGCAAGGATCACAGGTGCGGTCGCTCACAACCTCATCATCCAGCTAAAGCGTGGCGAAAGAAACATCACCCACCTGGAACAGGATGCAGCAACACTAAAGCTCCAAGCAGAGCAAGCCTGGAGGAATCAGGAGGATGCGCAGACTCGTCTAGATCGGCTGACACAGGAATCCAAAGATCAGGAGGAGGAACACGAGGATAACGAATGAGGCTAGACAGCCTCACAAGGCCATGTCACAACTCCGCACAGTACAGAGAGCAGCAGGAAAAGACAGTCAGAGAGGAGCTGTTGGGAAAGCTCCTGCAGGCCGAAAGTCTTCTGGTAAGAGCCAAGGCAGAACAGAAAGAATGTGATGCCAAGTCCAAGGCCTATGAAAACCACCTGCAAGCTGCTCAAGCTGAAATTTAAGTTCTTGTTTAAAAATATCACCAACCTAAGGACGAACGTAATTCTGTCCAAAAGAACTGTTATATGGTAACACAATGCAAGCTGAACCATTGAGCGAGACAGCATCATTATCCTCTCATCCAATCAGTGTCTCTGCACTCCCCCACTAAAGTTTCCTACTGAAAAAGAGAGGGGTGAGAGCCCACGGTTAAGAACTTTGCCAGCCAGCGTCCACGACCCTCTCACAAGAACGGGGGAGATGGGGCCAACACCTTTCCTAAGGATGTCTACAGACACACGGCATGGCCCAAAGACCTCGACAAGCTGGCTAGAAACAGTCCAACATTTAATCCAAACACGGCAGGTGGCCATGACATCCACGCATGCCTGCAGGACATTGACTTTTACATTAGGCAGCATGTGCATGTAACCACAAAAGACCAGCTGTATCTGCTATGGATTACTTCCAGCCGTGAGGTAATGAGCTTCCTGGACCGGCAGTCAGAAAGTGTCAAGATGGATTACAAGCAGCTGCAAACAACCTTAATAGAAGTGTTTTTAGATCCAGAATCACAACGAGGACTAAATGCAGCAATGGACTAAAAACAAGGCAGAAATTAAACTCCACAGGCCTACTACTACAACTGACTTTTCAGTCTACTTCATCTCACAAAACGAGCCAAGAATGAAGGAAAACATTAAGATCCTCTTCCTGCAAAAGCTTAACTTTACCGCAATCCAACACTTTTTTTGGATTTATGGCCTACCCTTGCTTGATGACAACTAGACCACTGGGGAACTTCGTCCACAAAGCCTATGGTAAACAAAAAGCCACCTTTGAAAAGACTGTTAAAAATCATGTCATCCTTTCTGAATTTTACCCCAAACTGCCACTGGAGGGCACAGCTTCACAGTGAAAGACAAATCAGCAGAGAGTCAAGAGGATCAAAGGACTTCACAGCCAGCCAGATGGGACTTCCCCAAAAGGTAATGGAGATGGCCAAGTTCATCAGACCGCCTGAAGGGCAGCGTCCGTGGGAAACTAACTGCCGATCCAAAGTAAAACAACCTGTCAGAACGAGAAGTCCAAACAGTCAACAGATGGACCCGGCTCGACACACAGTGAACAAAGCTAAGTCTGAACTGTCACAAAAGCAAAGCGACACATACACATCTGAGTCAACAGAGATCCTGAAAATAGTGAAGGAGTCAAATCCAAAGGAAGCCTCACAAGGAGGACTGCAAGGATGAACTAAACTCTTTATCACTAGCAGCAGCGCTGGAAAACAGCAAGAACTTTCCAGAAAACCCTGCTGCACACACCACTCAAATCTCTGCCACTCACCGCATTACCATTGATCCGGTCATCTCACAACCCAGAGACTTTGGCACACAAACTGTATTTCAAAAATCAACCAGCCAAAGCCAGCAGGTACCAGGAAAATGCTGTGTTAAACATCTGTCTCCCTACAGAGTCACAGAAGACCAGCCTTAACTGCCTTCCAGTTACCACACAAGACCCGGTACCCAGGCCCTGGGAATCTTGAATGAGATAGGAGTAGCTAAAAGAATCTATTCAGTAACCACCGTGGAACACAAGGTTAGATGGGAAACCCTTGCAGACACTGGAGCTGATCTCATGCTGATGTCATTCCAGCTTTTCACAAGACTCCAGAACAAAGATAAAGCACAAGATCTGACCCTCAACCCACAAAGGTGTATGCTGAATGTGCAGTCTCACAGCAAAACTGCAACAGGTGCTTTCCATCCACCTGACCATCGGTCCTTTGGGACTTCTACACCCTGTGTAAATCTCACCAACGACACACATCCTCTCTTCATTGGCAAAGACTTCTTAGATAGTTTGAGCCCTTGAAAGTTGAAAATTTGGGCTCAGGTGAAAGAACCTCTACCTTTTCAGTCAGCATATCATCTGAAGTACATTGCCACGTCACAAAGGTCATGGATGACCCACCTGCCAATTGCGAGAACATCGTCTCAGACCAAAGCTCAAGTTCACTGTGCACATTACAAACACCAAAGACACAGAGCCTTATGACACTCGGGTCACACCAGGTATCCAGCTGAATGACACAATATCAACAAACCCCATACTGCCCACTTAGCAGACAACTCAGCTATCAGTCTTACCCTGTTCAATGCACTCACCGAGAAGACACCAGACATTTCATTTGCTGCCAAGCTTACTCGATTCCCACTGAACGCACAGCTGTCAACCATGGTGACTGCCAAGGTCATCGACACACTGAAATTGAAATGGAACAGCCGGTGTTTAACCCATTACTTCCTGGTTCATCTCAAAACTCATGTGAACCTATCAATGAAGTTGTATGGGCCCTATTAACCTCACAATCCCCCAGGGCCCCTGTTAAGTGCAAGAACCTTCTGTCAGGCAAGACCATGCCAGAAGTCTGCACCTTGGTGAGTTATAAAGAGACTGTACTACCTGCTTTCATCAAAGGTGTCGCTGTTTGAACCAACCTACGATGAGTTCAAACCCTTAACAACACATTGGGTTTCTTTCAACCTTCAACTAAATGCATGGAGCATGGCCTTTCTTTAAAAGCCACACATCACTTTGTTGAAGTGACATATCGTGCAGCATACATCCTGTTCAATAACTGCACATCTATAGACATGAAAATTCCCAAAACCTATCGGCTAGAAGGGCTAATAAGCCAGGACTTTCATGATTGTGATCTCACGGTTCCAGTTATTGGTCCCATCCAACACTCACTGATACCAGATGGAAGTACAGACAACACAGTGTTTATATTACCTTTCAAGTCCATTGCCATCACTTATGTCATGCTGGAGGATAAAGAACAGAGGTGTGTAGGACAGAAATGTCAGAGCACCACCTCTCAGCATGCACATTTGCTGCCATCTCTAACACAGATGAGGAAACACCCTCTAGAACTGAAAGCTGCACAAAAGACATTGCACCAGAAGACACATAGGCAAGATTTGAGGCACCAGTCCAGCAAATTTTGAAAGGTGCAGATGCCACTTAGGATGATGCAGATATTCAAAATTCTGCAAACTCCTATACTAGTACCAAGCATTCTTTGCAAAAGACTCTGTAGACATTGGTCTTACGAAAATCCACACAATGTGTATCCACACACCAAAGCGCTCCTCCCACTTTCGTCAAGCAATACAAGATCTCATTGCTTCACACGAGCCAGTGCAGGAGATCATTGACTCCCTGCCGGAAAAGGTGCCATCCACCATGCAACAGCACTTGTTCATCTGCACCATGCCTGGCCTAACCTGATCCTGACTGTGAAAAACACTGCTCTGCACATTGGAGGCTTTACAGCCATTCTCCAACTTCATCAGAGCACAGGAAGTGATCATTGAACCCTGCCACTAAACCGTATCATCCCTTCACAGCCAACGCATCCAAAACGGCGTGGCCACCAACGCACGCAAAGCAACGTGGGTAATGGCCCTCCGAGGATGCGAAGTCGAGGCACGATACGCACAAGGCTGCATTAGGAAATGGACTGGCTGCATGCCAAAACTGCTCTTATGACATACCAACCACAGTGTCAGAAATAGAAAAAACACACTTACAGCAACTCACCTGCCACAGGTACTGTGAAGGAAACGTGTGCCAAGGCATGCCAACAGCTTACATGATTGAGGCTCTTACAAGCAGGAGCAGGTGTTCTGTGGGTGAGCAACACACACTGCATACCCCAACACATCAACTTGAGCCTTCAGTCACCTCAACATGCAGATGTGGCAGCTATACTGATCACCCTCCAAACTGCAGCAGCCCACAACATTACAGAACTCCTAATCTGCACAGACTCAACGTATGTTTCACATGTCATCTTTCTGGGTGGAAAGAGAATGGATACAAAACTGCTAAACAACACGCCAGTCAAACATCAACACCTGTTCCAAGCCGGTAAGCACATCAGCAAGCAATAATCCTTTTATAAATCACAGATCACCTGAAAATGTGAGTATGTGAATCTGCCTCACATCCAGCCTTATACATGCCCATTTTTAACCATAAATAGTCAATGCAAATCACCTCCTGAATGCTGATCCTCATATTAATGAAGCAGGCATCCAATTGTTAGTTCGTAAGCTAAATGCGCCCAGCCAATAAACACAGGCCATTTCTTAATCCTCCAGCATTGCAATCACGCAGCATTACAGGGATCACCGCAGCATTTATATATTTTTACAGCAATTATATGCTGTAACACCTTGCCAAAATCACAGCATAAATGAGAGGTATCACAAATATATGCGTCTTATAAATGCGAACTGTTCTCCAGCCGCACGAGCGTTCTCCCCTGCTATACAAAAAGCAGACATATAAAAAATGAATCATCTAAATTCAAAAACATAAATAGTAATTTCCTTTTACCTAACAGACTTGCATTAACTTGTACACATGAGAGTAAATATTTATTTGAATGTAATAGGCGAACGCATGTTTCTTCATGCAGGTTTTCACATATAAATTAGGACTATTGTAACGATAATATAGAGACACGATTGTCTGGGAGCTTGATGGCTGTATTTCCACACTTTGACACTTGATGATAAAAATGCAAATTAATTAAGGATAATTTTTGGTTATTTACACTGTGTTTTGCAGTTATGTAATGGATATTTGATGCTATCCATCTGTCGGTTCATATCGCGCTCCCGTAGTGGACAACGTGACCTTGAGGCAGTGCTGATTAAATATTTTAAAAGATTTTTGATTTAAGATTGAATTTTAGAAGATACGAAACAATTATCACTCAGTACAAGTGCAAATAACACTGCTGGATTTCATTCTCATGATAACGTGGATCTAAGATATGAAAGTAAAACTAAACGTGTTTGTGTTATCAATACTTATAATCGTTCTTGTCATATTTATCTGATTTCAGTTCACTTTCTCGCCATCTGTGTCGCCAATTCCCATTAATTGTCTCCAGAATGTGCGTACACATGGGTCAAAGTTTGCTTACAGGTGCGCACGTTCTGCCGTCAAGTTTTTCTTTATGGATCACAACCTTTGCGTGGGAAGTGGCGTACGCACGTTTTTAGCCCCATGTTGTGCGTACGCACCCTTATAAATGAGGCCCCTGATCACCAAGCCCTAACCACTCTCTTGACTACGAAAGGTATGGGACGAGCTGGACTGAGAGTAGCGCGTTGTTCTGCCAGATTGCTCTGCTTCAACTATACTATGCAGTACAGACAGGGGGGTTGACAACTAGGTAGCGGATTGTCTTTCACGTCTTCCCTTGCCAAATGAAATTAATTGTGACTTTGATTCCAACCCAGAAACTTTTGCTGCGATCACTACACTCCTGTGTCCGAGGTAGCAGATAAGTGCTCCTCATGTCCTGAGCTTATCAAACTTCGCCATTACATCGAGCATGGTTGACCCGCTGTAACTATCCACTGGCTACTGCTTAAATTCACTGACTCCATGTCTCATACTGATGTCCAATATTCAAGTTTGTTTGTTGTTGGAACACCGTGAAAACTAAGACAAACAAACAACAACAGTTTTACAAATAACATCACAACAAAAAACATACACTCAATCCTTAAAATACAATGAATACATAAACAATTCATTACCGTGTGCGCCTGAAAACCAGCAGTAGAATTCAGTTCAACTTATTCACATATATGTGCCATCATTCTTAATCCATACTGAACGCTAACGCGTCCGGGTTAAATAAGGGAAGGTCACGTGAACATGTCTTCCGGCCCAAGAGCAAGTTAAACATGATCAATTTACATAAATTACACAATCCAAATGCAATGACCCAATTCTTACATACAATATATAATAAATACAATCATATAAAATATATTATGCTTTTACTGACCTCTCAGTGTCAGCTACACCCGCTACATCCAAAGCCCTGCATCCTGACATTTCCAGGTACTTTCCAATACGAGACGAACTGTCTATTTTGGACTCATATGTGCTAAGAAGACCACACAGATTGTGCCACTCAATTTACGTTCACGTTTGGTCATCCTCGCTCATGATGGCCATCAAGGCATTGTGAGAACCAAGCAACGGCTTAGGGAGTTGTACTAGTGGCCTAGGATGGATTCATAGGTACAGTCCACAATTGCAACCTGCGTCACCTGCCAACTCAATGATAAATCTGCTAGAACCACACCACATTACTTACCCCAGCCGACTATCCACTATGTCTGTGGCAGAAACTGGGCATCGACGTGGTGGGTCCTTTCGACATTGGTCCTGTTAGTTGTAGATACGCTATCATGTTGATTGACTACCATTTAAAATGGCCAGAGGTTGCTTTTGCACCTCATGTGACTGCATCTACCATTAACTGTTTTCTGAGGTCAGTGTTCAGCCAAAAAGGGAATCCTCTGGAGATTGTTACTGACAATGGGCCTCAGTTCCTGTCAACAGAGTTCAAACTGTTTCTACGGGAAAGAGATGTAAAGCACATCCGTACTTCTATATATCACCCAGAAGGAAATGGAATTGTGGAGCGTTGAAATAAGGCACTGAAGGAGACCATTGTGACTGCAGAAAGAGAGAGAGCTCCTTGGAAATCATTCATTGCAGATTTTTTGTAAACTTACCAAGCCACACCTCACGCGACTACAGGAATTTCACCTTTTGAGCTGGTTTGGAAGGAAAATGAGAACAAAATTGACAATTCTTCCAAAGTGTAATTAAAATCCTTGTCAAAAGAAATTGTTAGACATTGTTCTGTGTTTTCTAATCTAAGTAGAGAAAAATAGTTGAAAATTATATATACTTAATAAATATATATATATATATATATATATATATATATATATACAGTATAAAAATGGGATCAGGAAGAACGTTACCTTTAATATCATTGAATTTATTGAAAGTGTTAATAATAATAAATGTTTGTTATTAGCACACACAGAATTTGGTTACTATTAACAGACATTTATTATATATATATATATATATATATATATATATATATAGACTAAGTAAACAGTATAAAAATGGGATCAGGAAGAACGTTACCTTTAATATCATTGAATTTATTGAAAGTGTTAATAATAATAAATGTATATATATATATACGTATATATGTATATGTATATATATATATATATATATATACATACATATATATATACATATACATATACATATACATATATATATATATATATATATACATATACATATATATATATGTATACATATATATATATACATATACATATATATATACATATATACATATATATATACATATACATATATACGTATATATACATATACATATATATACATACATACATATATACATGAATATATATATATATATATATATATATATATATATATATA
Source organism: Paramisgurnus dabryanus (assembly GCF_030506205.2). Lineage (NCBI taxonomy): Eukaryota > Metazoa > Chordata > Actinopteri > Cypriniformes > Cobitidae > Paramisgurnus > Paramisgurnus dabryanus. The sequence goes on from NC_133339.1 coordinate 6,804,018, forward strand.
TATATATATATATATATATATATATATATATATATATATATATATATATAGACTAAGTATACTGTTTAGCAATGTTTACTGTAACTGCAGAAGGAAACAAATTAAGTCAGAGGGAAATTTTGTGTTCTCTTATATGTTGCTGACTGATAAATGTCCCCTAGAGGGAGCTATTGTTCTAGATATGAAAGTAGGCAGGCGAGGAGAAAGAAGTTGTTGTACATGCTGAGGTTGAGAGTAAAGAGACCTGTTTGTTACTCGGTGTGCTCTTGTCTTTTTATGTGAATACACAACACTAGCCTGTTCCATTTACGTGTTCTCCAAATTCTAAAGATAATAAGTGTCTGTTAATAGTAACAAAATTCTGTGTGTACTAAGAACAGACATTTATTATTATTAACACTTTTAATAAATTCAATGATATCAAAGGTCACGTTCTTCCTGATTTTTCAAACTTTAGTTAGTGTGTAATTTTGCTGTTAGGGCATAAATAATACCTCTAAAATGACAAAGCTCAAAGTTCACTGCCAGGCGATATTTATTTTCTTTAACAGAAGTCCCCTTTCAAAGCCTATAGCGAACGGTTTGTACAACAGCCCTCTACTTACTGGTTGAATAACGTCAATATAAGAGTTTTTGACTAAACTCCGCCTACAGGATTACGTCAGTCACCAGCTTTGGCTCAAACGGCTCTGCTAAGCTAAGCTGTTGTCAAATCACAACACACTAAACAAACTACACAATCAGAACTTGTAACATATTTCTAAAGGAGGGACTACATAGAACAAGGAAGACATCAGCTTTTAGGACAGTGAAAACAATGGTATACAGATAAGTAAACTGTGTGAAAAATACAGTGTTGTTTTCACGTGAAACATGAACACATGTTATATTGTGCACTGTAAACACAATCAAAGCTTCAAAAACACAGGAAGAATGGAACCTTTAACAGAATGAAGCGCGACAAAGGAAATATGTTTTTATTCAGTTGCTGCCAGTGGCAGGGGTGGTATCTAAGGTAAAATTCTGGGCTTTTCGGGGTTGAAAATACCCAGCTAACACACTACGTACTAGTTACATAATTTATTGGTCATTTTTGGTAATTTCATGACTTACCAGCTGGCAATATAACTGTTACATCCCAGGGAGGTAATTTCATTACCATTTCAATAATATAAACATTCATTTCCTTTTCTATTTAGGCTTGTTAAAACTTTTCAGTCTCAAAGTTTCCCTTAAGTAAGTCAAAATAAATTAAATACACGCGAGCTTCCATTTACATGGGAAACAAAAAATAGCACACGCCTCCAGCCCAGCTGAACTCAATCACAGCGCGCGACCGCCCATGCACACAGAACAGCGTCTGACAGGACCAGTCGTTTCTCTGAACTGAGACGCGTTTAAATTTCACAACAACATATTTCAGTTGCTTAAGAGACAGGAATATTCATCTGACAGGAAATTTTGTTTTGCTACTTCACAACAAATAAAACGATTTTTATGAAACCATGTAGATGTTCTTTAACCTTTATTTATTTTATTGTGTTTATTTTAAAGTTTTGTGGGACACGTTTGGTGTTTTGGACTGGTGAAGGTTAAGAGCAGCGTTACCCTGGCAACCGGAATATAAAGAGGACATAAACTCTCTCACTTTCTCCGTCTGACAAAACTACGCCTGCACATATCAGAAATTACATCCTCGTTTAAATTATATGGAGAATCCATTCAAATTTTTATTTTAACATATGTTTATTTAAATGTTTGTAATGTGATGTTCATGTTCAATAAAATGAAGTATTCCAACTCTGAGTCTGTCCTTATTGTTATGGCAAGTCTTTTTGTTAAGGGCAAATAAGTATAAGTTAAATAATTTAAATATCTGCAGATGTTTGCCCAAAGAATATTAAATAAAAGATTTAAATTACTAACTTGTTACCGACATAAAATTTTGAATCCATTACGTTGTTGTCACAATGTGCCCACAACAGGTAGGTTGCGAAGTTACGTCCAGGCGACAAATCCAGGAATTTCACTTTTCCAGTCGCCACGATGTAAGTTTGGTCATCATATTACGTTGACGTTACGTAACAGCTACGTATTTTTGTTAGCTGGGTAATCTTCATCAACGTGTCATATTGAGACGGTGAAAACAAAGATGAGCGGGGTCGGTCAAGATGGCGACCGTGGAGGATGTGAATTTGTGAGGCTGAAAAGTTTCTTCTCCAAATTCCTCGTTTTTTGGTTTATTATGTTATCCTGTAGCAGTAACTTAGTAACTTTGTCTACTCTATTTTGGAGCTGTAACTGGTGATAATATAGCTACTTATTGGTTAGTTTAGATCGCCGTTTCGCGCAGGCTGATTAACATCATTGCATGTTATGGCGGGAAAACGCAAAGAGAGACAAAGTTCAAAAAAAGATCCTCAGGAGGTGTGGGTGGATGCTGAGCAGGAAGTCGCGGAGATGCACAACTATACACAAATTCATCAACAACGTGAAACTTTGCTCTCTAAAGGTTTGACCGAACTTGAGTCTGCTCCACATACTCCTGACCCAAAGAAATCAAAGAACGAGCCATCCCTCCTCGACCTGCAAAATAACATCGTCAGAATGCTGACAGAAAAAATTAACGAAAGAGCTGACGGGTTGGAAAAAATAATTAAAAAGAACTGGAATTGAGGCTCTCCAAAAATCCACGGAATTCTTATCTCGTGAGATCAATGACATTAAGGCAGATCTGACTGGATTGAAAACTTCGAGCGATGGCCATGAAAGGAAAATATTGGATTTGGAGACTAAAGTGAACGAAATGGAGAGATATAGAAGGCGCTGGAACTTGAGGCTTTATGGTCTTGACGAACATGAAGGTGAAGACATCAAACAGAAGATCGTGGATATCTGTGCCGCAGTGATTCCAGATGAAAAGGTAAAGTTCGCTTCCGAGATTGACGTCGTTCATCGCATAGGAAGGAAGCTCGATGGGATTCAGAAGCCAAGAGCTGTAATACTTCTGTTCAGGTCCAGGCACATCAGAGATTTCCTGTGGAAAAATGCAAAGAAAAGCGGTTTTTTGAAGGAAAAGAAGCTGAGGTTTGCTGAAGATCTGACGGTAGTTGATAAAGAAATCAGGAGTCAGCTGTGGCCAAGCGTTGAAGCGGCACGGAAAGAAGGAAGGAGGGCATATTTTGTCGGGGTCAGAGCGTTTGTGGACGGGAGGGAGATTTTTGTGAAGTAGGCTAGGCAATGACTTTTATGTTTGATTTTTTTACTAATGCCTACAGCATGTTTTTCAGGTAAACATTAATGCTATACAGGGGTTTTGGAGATGTAAGCTTTGGTTTTGAAGGTGTTCTGTGAGTATGAGTTCACTCTCTTTTTTCTCTCTCAATGTTAGGGGTATGAGAAATTTGGTTAAAAGAAAAGCAATTTTTTTGTTTTGTAAAAATTTTGTTTCTGACTTTTATTTCATCCAAGAGACACATGCATCTGAATCAGATTTTCAGTTTTGGAAGAGTCAGTGGGGCAACGATATGTGGATGTCATACGGTAGCAATCACTGTGCAGGTGTAGCAATTTTAAAGGGTAAATTTAGAGGAAAAATTATCAAAAGTTATACACATTCCTTGGGCAGATGGGTTATTTTGACTGTCGAACTTAACCAGCAATTTTTTGTTTTAGGGAATATATATGCAACCAACAGTGTTGAAAGAAATAAGAGTTTAATACAGGACTTTGAAGAAAAAATTAGACACGTACTGGATAGTTTGCCTGACGCGAAAATAATTCTTGGAGGGGATTTTAATTCTGTTTGGGACAATAACATAGACTGTATTCCTCCACGTGGAAATAGTTTAAATAACTTTAATGATTTACGTAATTTGTGTTCAGGTTTGAATTTAATTGATATCTGGAGGATTAAAAATCCGACTAAACAAGAATTTACATGGTGTTCTGGTGACAGGAGTAAGAAATCTATGATAGACTTTTGGCTCATTTCCAGTGTACTAGAAAATCTAGTAAGCAAGATTACTATAGAAACCTCTGTACTCACTGATCATAAAGTAATTTGTTTGGTTATTGCCTTAAATGAAAATATTGGTAATATAAGAACACAAACATACTGGGAACTAAATAAGGCAATATTGGGAGACGAGTTATTTAAAAAAGAAGCTAAAAATATCATTCTGAGCTGCTGGGATAATGCAAAAAAATCAAATAAGTATGGTACCAATTGGGAATATATGAAATATCTTATTAGAAGACAAGCCATTGTTAGGGGAAAATTAATAGCACAATCTAAAAGAACTACAGAGGAACAAGTAATAAAAGAGATAGTTAATTTGACAAGTATTAATGTTATAAATCAACAGGACAAACTTAGATTATTTGAATTACAATTACAGTTAGATAAGATATACGAATATAAAGCCAAGGGGGCATTTGTGAGGTCCAGAGGGAGATGGCTGGAAGAAGGGGAGAAAAACTCCAGGTATATCTTTAACTTAGAAAAAAGAAATATTGAGCTCAATTCTATATTAAAACTTAATATAAACGGTGAGATGTCTGAAGATCCTGTTAAAATTTCTAGTCATATTTCAACTTTTTATCGGAATTTGTATAGTAAAGAAGATGAAGGCGGTAATAGGAGGCTATTTTTTGAAAGCATTGAAGCAGATGCTAAATGTATAGGTCAGGATAACATGACGCTATGTGACAAAGATATTTCTATTGAAGAAGTTAGATTTGGAATTAGTAAATTAAAGGACAATAAATCTCCCAGTAACGATGGTTTTATTAGTGAATTTTACAAGGAATTTCAAGAACAGTTATCTGAATTTCTGTTATGTGTATTTAATGAAGCTATAAATTGCGGTGAATTACCTCCGTCATTATGTCAGGGATTGATAAGTTTAATACCAAAAGCTAATAAGGACACAACTCAAATTGACAATTGGAGACCTATTACATTACTTAATAATGACGTAAAAGTATTTTCCATTATTTTTGCAGAAAGATTAAAAGAATGTTTAGAACAAATTATAGATGATTGTCAATCAGGATTCATGAAGGGTAGACATATAAGTAATAATATTCGTTTGGTTCTAGATTTAATAGATTACAGTAAATATATTGATAGTGAAAGTTTTATTTTTTTGTAGATTTTTATAAAGCACTCGATACAGTTAGCCACCAATTTATGTTTGAGACATTAGATTTTTTTGGCTTTGGTAATTTTTTTTAAAAAAGCCATTTGTACATTATATAATGGGTGTAATAGAATAGCTCAGTAAAACTCAAAAATGGCACTACCCCTAGATTTCTTTTTGAAAGAGGTTTAAGGCAGGGATGCCCCATATCTCCTTTTTTGTTTTTATTAGTAACCCAGACAATGACTCTTTATATTAACAAATATAATTTTAATGGGATTAGGATTTCAGAAAGAGAAATAAAATGCTGTCAACTGGCAGATGATACGACAATATTTGTTAGAGATTCGTTACAAATTAAAAATGTGATTGATTGCTTGAATACTTTTTCATTGGTTTCAGGGTTAAAACTTAATTTAAATAAATGTGAGTTGTTTCCTCTAAAAAACTGTCAATCTCTTGACATAAATGGCATCCCTGTAAAGAGTGTTATTACCTACTTAGGAATTAAAATATGTAAAGATGAAAAAGAAAGAGGTCAGCTTAATTTTCATCCTGTGCTTCAAAAAGTTACAAATAGATTTAATCTATGGTTAATGAGAGACTTGTCAATGAACGGCAGAATTCTTTTATTAAAAACTGAATGTTTATCTCGTCTGCTTTATCTTGCTATTTCATTAGAAGTCCCTAATAATATAATTAAAGAAGTAGACAAAAATCTATTCAATTTATTTGGAGAAACAGATCTCATTACATTAAAAAACGTACATTGACTAATTCGGTTGGTAATGGAGGTTTAAATGTGCTTGATTTCAACACTTCAAATACAATATTAAAGAATAGATGGATTAAACATTATTTTCAGTACAAAAACAAAATTTGGTACTTAATCCCTAATTTAATTTTTGAAAAAATGGGTGGATTTGCTTTTCTTTTGCAGTGTGATTACGAAATTAGTAAGATTTCAGTTAGATTAAGTAATTTTCACAAGCAGGTTCTTCTTTCTTGGCTCCTTATCTATAAGCATAATTTTTCTCCAAATAAATGTATAATTTGGAATAACAGGTTTATAACATTTAAACATAAAACTTTGTTTTTCCAAAAATGGGTTGATAATGGTATTATGTTTGTTAAACAGTTGTTTAATGAAGATGGCCACCTGTATACATACGTGGAATTTCTTCAAAGGTACAATATTCCAATAGTCCCTAAAGAATATTGTATAGTGTTCGATGCTATACCATCTGGTTTAAAATGTCTGTTTAAAGGATATGTGTATAATGAGAATGTGAGTTTTAAACCTGATATTGCACTTGAAGGAGTGATCATTACTGATAAAAGATGGAATAATTATTTTATTAGAAAGTTACTTACAGAATATAGCCCAATATCTTCTAGAACATTTTGGCGTTCTAAATTTGAGTGCATTGAATGGAAATATGCATGGTTGCTGCCGAAAAAATATTGTATAACAAATAAGGTGAGAGAAGTACATTTTAAAATACTTCATTTGGTGTACCCTGTTAAAACACTTTTTCTTAGGTTTAATGATGATGCTGATGTCAGATGTGATTTTTGTGGGACAGAAAAGGAGGATGTTGTACACTTATTTTTCAATTGTATATATAGCAAAATGTTTTGGATAGAATTGGAAGGCCTCCTTTATAAGTGTTTTGGTATTAAAGTTTACCTTTTTGAGAAAGATGTATTTTTTTATTTTAATAGAGAAAAATTGCCACCAAAAGAGACTTTTGTTGTTAATCTTTTATTGATTATGGGAAAATACCATATACATAAACAAAAATGGGCTAAAGGAAAACCTAACTTTTTGTTATTTCAGATAGATATGAAACATTATGTAGAGTTACTTCTTGGATTGAAAAATAATAAAGCAAAACGCACTAGGTCCTTATGTGAAGCTTTTACGTTATTTGTATGATGATCTCATGCCCTTATTTTATTGTATTTTTTTTGTTTTTTGTACTTAATTTGTACGTTTATACTTTTTTATTTGTTTGTTTGTATTGTCTGATTGTAATTTCTATTTTGTATGTTATTATGAGTATTGATGTAATGTGATTTCAAGTTAATAATAAAAAAAAAAAAAATATCAACGTGTCATATTTTCTAAAATAAATTTTTTTTTCTGATTCCATATTTATTTTCTCTCCGCTGTGTCCTGCTGTCAGGGGCACTCTTCATGCTCTTCGTGCTCTCAAATCACCCACAATCCTATGCGTGCAGCGCCGAAAGCATAAATTTTTACTGACAAAATGACGCAATGACGTGCACTTGCTAGCCTGTTCCATTTACGTGTTCTCCAAATGCTAAAGGCGAGGCTCGCCTAGCCTCTGAAGGAAATTACTCGGAAAGACCAGTCCTGCCAAGGAAGAAAGCTTCTCAATGTCAAGGATACTTCCTTGGCAGGGCTAGTTACTTACAGGTCACTTCCTTCAGAGGCTAGGCTCCTCTTAAGCATTCGGAGAACATGTAAATGGAAAAGGCTAGCAAGTGCATGTCATTGCGTCAATGAAAGGTGTGCTTTCGGCGTTGCGTGCATAGGATTGTGGGTGATTTCAGCCTGCGAAGGATACACTTACGCATACTTTCCTGTATATGGGATATTTCTCGAACAAAGGATTCAGTCCTTAGCTAAAATTCCGATGATCCTCGACATTGAAACAGTCCTTCGACGGACCTCGATGACATAGCATCCTCGAAATTCTGGCTTGTTTGCCTTAAACAGGGGTTCTTAACCTTTTGCAACCCGGGCCCCCCCAAAGGTTTATTGCAGTTGGGGCCCCCCACACCTCTCTGCATAGATAGATAGATAGATAGATAGATAGATAGATAGATAGATAGATAGATAGATAGATAGATAGATAGATAGATAGATAGATAGATAGATAGATAGATAGGCTCAATGTCTGATAAACGTAGCCTCAAATCATCCTCGATTTGTGCACGATTGCGGTATTTTGTTTTAAATGCAGTCATTTTTGAGAATCCTGCCTCACACAAATATGTTGATGTGAAAGGAAGGAGAATCTTCAAGGCGACATCACAGAGTTCAGGGTATTCCTGCATCAATGCTGTGATAAAGTCTGCAAGGCTGGGGAACATGTCGCAGTTCCCTCGACTGATGTGGCCATGTCAGAGGTCTAGTTTTTGTGAGAAGGCGTGCACTTTGTCTGCAAGGAGCAAAATATTACTTTTGCGGCCTTGCAAAGACAGGATGAGGTCATTCAAGCGGTCAAATATATAGACCAAATAGGACAGAGACGCAAGCCACATAGTGTCATCCAGATGCTTTGCCAGATCTGATTTGATTTCTGTCAGAAACCACTTCACCTCCTCTCGCAGCTCATACAATCGCTGTAACACCCGCCCCCTGGAGAGCAGCGAACTTCAGTGTGCAGAAGCAACCATCTCCTGGCACAGGACCCCAAACAAGCGAGAGTTTAGCGGCCGTGATTTGATGAGATTTTTCACGGATTGGTTCAACACGGAGTCAAAAAGAACCAGCATTTTTTTAGCAGCTAGTGCTTCACGATGGTACTGCAGCGAGTTTGTCTGCTGCACTATCACCTAACATTATTCGGCACATGTCTTTACTGCCGGCAAAATGAGAGTCTCTGCGATTGTATGCAGTTTACCCAGTTTACAGATTCTTTTGGCCACTACATACGATGCTTCCAAACAATGTTTAGACACAGTGCTGTGCACTGAAATGGTTGCCTGTTGCTGATGGAGGCCATCAAGCTTTCTTTCAAAATATGCAGCCGGTTTATATTTAATGCCAGCATGCTTTGTTTCGAGGTGCCTTTTTAATTTGCAGGGCTTCATACTGTCGGTTGCCAGCACCTCGGCACACACGACACACTGAGGTCTCATATCAGCCGTGAATGTAAACCGAAACTGCAGGTATGCTTCATCGTACCTTCAAAGCTTTTTTGCAGCTGGTGCGTCGGTTGGCTTGTTGGTCCTTATAAGAAATTTCTCCATTTTTGTCATTTTCAATATTAAAGTTTAGGCAATATGTAATATGTGTGTGTGTGGCACACATTTTTCCATTTTAGTTTTTTAATCACTACATGAACAAACTGTATGATAACCAAACAAGACTTGATTCAGTCATATTTTATTTTGCTGAATGAACAAGACATTAAATTTTTTACATTAGTTAGTACCATAGGTGTCATTTACACTGGGGACGCTGGGGACATGTCCCCACCACTTTTTGAAATGGCTGATTTTGTCCCCACCACTTTTTTAAAGCATTTGGTTAAAATGTTCTGAAAAATCAAGCAATACCTGTGCGACATACACTGCAAAAATGACTTTCCTACTTTTTCTACTTTTGTCTTGTTTTCAGTAGAAATATCTAAAAAATCTTAAATTAAGATGCTTTCTCTTGATGTTCAAAATGACCTAAGAAAATAAGTCTAGTTTTTAGACCAAACATACAATTTAAGTGAATTTGTGATTAAAACAAGCAAAAAATTCTGCCAATGGGGTGAGAAAAAAAATCTTAAAATAAGATTAGTTTTTTCTTAAAAACTTAATTTAAGCAAAATTTTCTCACCCCATTGGCAGATAATTTGGCTTGTTTTACACTTCAAAAAAATTATTTTTAAGAAAAAAAATTCTTAGTATCTTAAATGAAGATGCTTTTTCTTGATGAGCAAAATGACCCAAGAGAAAAAATCTGACAATGGGTTAAGCAAAAAATCTTGAACCTTCTTCTAAAAAAACACTAAATTCAAGAAAAATTCAAACCCATTGGCAGATTTTATTTTGGCTTGTTTTATGCACAAAATCACTTAAATTTCAAATTCACTTAAATTGTATGTTTGGTCTAAAAACTAGACTTATTTTCTTAGGTCATTTTGCACATCAAGAGAAAGCATCTTAATTTAAGAATTTTTAGATATTTCTACTGAAAAAGTAGGAAAGTCATTTTTGCAGTGCACACTGCAAAAAATGATTTTCAAGAAAAAAATAATTCTTAGTATTTTTGTCTTGCTTTCAGTAAAAATATCTAAAAAATTATTAAATTAAGATAAATTAAGGCTAGTTTTTAGACCAAAAATATCAAATTTAAGTGATTTTGAGCATAAAACAAGCAAAAAAATCTGCCAATGGGGTAAGCAAATTTTTCCTGAATTTAGTGTTTAATAAAAATTTCAAGATTATTTTGCTTACTCCATTGGCAGATTTTTTTGCTTGTTTAATGCACAAAATCACTTAAATTTGATATTTTTGGTCTAAAAACTAGACTTATTTTCTTGGGTCGTTTTGCTCATTAAAAAACTACATCTTGATTTAAATTTTTTTAGATATTTTTACTGAAAACAAGACAAAAATACTAATTTTTTTTCTTGAAAATCATTTTCTGCAGTGTATGTCTGGTTTTGTGGTCCAGGGTCACATAAGTTGCGTTGTGTGCTTATGGTGTGTTTTTGCCCATTTTTATGCGTCATTATTCAATATTTTTCCCGTCCTGCTGTAATGTTTTTTCATCTGATCTTTTGTCCCCACCACTTTTCAACACAAACTGACGCCCCTGGTTAGTACATTTATTTTTATTATGCTTTATTAGTTCAAGGCATAAATTAAATCTTAAATATGCCATTTTTGTTTTGTACATTAACAAAAAGCTCCACTTATAATAAAAGACAAACAAAACTTAATTTTCACTAGTCATTTTTATCTAGAGACAAAAGGCAAAACGAAACAAATGCTATTGCTTACATGCTATAGCTTTCTCAAATGTATAGCTTATACTAAAATTTATTCCCCACGTAAAAAAAGCATACACGTAAAAGTTACCTTTGTGTATTATGCATTAAACAGAAAGTTACACATTCTTAAAGATAATTAACTATGCAGACAAATCTGACAATAAAAGAGAATGAAATAAAAGTCTAAATGAGTGCTGTTCAAATGTCTGTAAATTGCATACTTGCAAATTTTTAAAAATGGGCAAAAATCAATCCTGTTTAATGCAGAAAAGGTCTAATTTGTCATTTATTTCCATTGTGTTATATTTATTATTTACTGTGTAATACACAGTGTAATATAAATCAATTGTTTTGTTTTAATTGAAAATTTCCAATTGTTAAACTGTGTGTAAAATTGTTTAAATGAACCTTTTTTGTCAGTCATTGGATGAAGTCTCCACCAAATGAATAAATGTAAACGTCAATGCTTATATTACTTTTGCAGCGCATGCATTTCTCCCGGCCATAGCTGTATTTGTATATATCCCTTATGATGAACTATAACAGGGTTTTTTTAGGGGGAACCATACTGTAGTTTCAGCAGTGTTAAAGGGCACATAATATGCCCATTTTTACAATATGTGACCCGTCACGTAAACCAGTGACACAAGTTGGAAGCAAAACTTTCAAGATAATGAGAAACAAAGTTGTTGTTTTTTTCAAAATTTGTGATTTTCGTTTTATTGCAGAATCTGTTAGTTGAGATCACGAAGAAGCCTTTCCATGTTTGAGATAGCAGTTTTTGTATATTTAAAAGCGTAAACATTTTGCGGTTGAAATCGGCTTGTTTTTCCGGAGATTCTAGCGTGCAGCGGGGGGGCGTCATTGTCTGTGTATATTTACATACTGGATAAGCGTTGTTTTGCCCCCGCCCCCAAAGGGCACAGCATGGCTCCTTAATATGGATAGTTCGCCCAAAAATGAAAATAATGTAATTAATGACTTACCCCTATGTCGTTCTAAACTCTGAAGACCTTCCTTCATCTTCGGGACACAGTTAAAGATTTAGTCAGAGAGCTTTCTGTCCCTCCATTGAAAATCTATGTACGGTTTCTATGTCCAGAAAGGTAATAAAAACATCATCAAAGTAGACCATGTGACATCAGTGGGTCAGTTAGAATGTGTTGAAGCATCGAAAATACAATTTGGCCCAAAAATAGCAAGAATTACGACTTTATTCAGCATGGTCTTCTCTTTTGGTTCTGTTGTGAAGTCACATTACTGTAGTGACGCGGCTGACCTGTTCCTCAGACATGTTTGCTAAGTTTTTTTTTCAAACTTATAGCGTGCGTCTCCCCAGGCTGTAAACGAGGTTCGGGTGCACAAAACAAAAGAAAAAAAATAAGTTGGGGCGGAACAGATAACAGTCAGCCGCATCACTGGCTTGTTCGACTTTATGCGGCACCGCAGTCGGATGACGTCAAAGTACCGCGAGAGCTCTTCAAGAAATCTTAAGAGTAGTTTGACTTGCTCTCGCAGTACTTTGACTTCATCTGTCTGTCAGTTCTTGCAGCGCAACATGAAGTCAAAAACACACACAAAAAGTCACACAGAGATCGTTGAATTCGTTATATAATTGGCTACATGTTTTGTCTATCAATATTTTCCATGAAGACATTGGCTGGAGGAACGAGCGAGCGATTGGTGACATCTCTAAAGGACGTCACGTTTTCGACGGCGCTGTTTGGATTATCTATTATACTACCTCCCTATTTTAAATACAAACTTTGAAGGCGGGGTTCATGTGTTTACTGGAACGTAAATACCGGAGTGTAATCTGATATACCCTTACATGTTACGATGTAAATAGTCCTCAGATTGTATATTATATTCTATTACCAGACGTTCATGCAAAATCTAAAAAAATAGACTATATATCTATATTTCACAGATTATATGCATTTGTGGACAGAAATGGTCATTGGATTATTCACACATCTGAAACAGACTGGATTCGACTTGTGATCAACACAAAGGTAAAAAGTCATGTTTATTTCCATGTGTTACACATCATTGGAAAGCTTTGAAACTGCACTTTCAGAATCAGAATAACTCCGACTTGTGTCCCTACTTTCAGTGACTGGTCACATATGTAACATAAGTCTCGGGTGTGTCCAGAATGTGTCTGTGATGTCTCAGCTCAAAATACCCCACAGATAATTTATTATAGCATGTACATAATGTTCCTATTTGGGTGGAGCAAAAACGCATTGTTTCGTGTGTTTACCTTTAAATGCAAATTAGCTATTGCTCTTCGCCCCCTCACCAAAAGAGACAGCATCTAACTCGTCGAAGGCAGAAAATATGGTAATACACGATTGTGAGGCAGTGGCCGTAGGTGGAGCTTTAGCACTGTGATATCACATTGTAAAACCTCAGATTTAAAGGAGGGTATGATTTCGGCAGGTGTCGCCAAAATCATACTCCCCTGCATTAAATCGTTCCTACTGAATCTAAACACTTGTGCTTTTTATAGGTGTTCTACAGTCTGAGATGTATCACCAGAAAGCGTTTTATGGGTTTATGGGAAAGTTCTTTTTATTGGATGTGTAAATGGGCCTGTAGGTGGCTGGCAGTCATCCTAGTATTTTTTTCTGATTTCACGGTGCATTTGGTTCCCTTTCAATACGGTTCATTTTGCAGTGCGTAAGATGCTGACGCTATGGGGGAAACTCCTGTTTACCCCGCGATTGAAGTCTATTGGTTAACATCTGTAGAAAATACAGACCAATGGCGTTTGAACCCGTGCGGGGCGTGGCCCACGGCGTTATATAAGCCCCAAAAGATCAAGCCCCAAAATATCATGCCCCAAAAGCTCACTAATTTTATGCTCCGAAGAAGAAGCCCTTACTCCTGTCGACCTGAGCACTGCAGCAGACTACTGCACACCAGTGTGTTCCCCTGCAGCTTTCCGGTTGAGTACAAAAGAGCTAATTTCCATCTAAAAGAGCGAAGAAGCGTGTTTGAAATAATGCCGCTTCGGATGAGTGGTTCCTGCAGCCCAGGCGTCATCAACCATCCCGCCAGCAGCAGGCACCGTTCTTACCCGAGCTCAGAGCGCCGTCTCCCACGTCCTCTCCTTAGTGGACGGCGCTGACAAACACGGCTACACCAAGCTGCCGCCGCTCAAGGCGTCTGTCGCTGCCCACCTCTGCCCGTCCTCTGCCTTACCACAGGTCCCTCAGAGGACAAGAGAGACGAAATGCGCGATAATTCTGATCGCCCCGTTTTGGCACAATCAACCATGGCTCCCCGACCTATGGCAGCTGAAAGCATCAGAACCATGGCCAATACTGCTGAGGAAAGACCTCCTCTTTCAGGCGAGAGGGACAATATGGCATCCATAGCAGGAGTTATGGAATCTACACGTTTGGTCTCTGAACGGCAACCGTCACGCCTTTCAGGACGAGTGTTAAATACTCTAACGGAAGCTAGGGCCCCATCTACCAGGCACCTTTACACTCAAAAGTGGTCTATTTTCTCTGACTGGTGCACAACGAAAAACTTCAACCCAAACACCTGTGAAATGGAGCATATTCTCTCCTTTCTACAGGAAATGTTGGAAAGCGGTCGCGCACCCTCGACACTTAAAGTATGTGTCGCGGTGATAACGGCGAATCATAAAATTCCTCAGAGGCGCTCACAGACTAAACCCACCGCGACCTAACACGGTCCCGTCTTGGGATCTGTCCACGGTTCTGAAAGTGCTGCGCGGTCCCCCTTTTGAGCCTCTCGAGCAGGCTGACCTGCGTGCTCTCTCGTTTAAAACCACTCTCCTCCTGGAGTTGCCATCGGTTAAACGAGTGGGGATCTGCACGCATTTTCAATTGACCCGTCGTGTCTTAAATTTGGTCCTAACAATAGCAAAGTGATCCTTGGACCGAGAGCGGGATACATTCCAAAAGTCTTGACCACGCCATTTAGAGGTCAGATGGTTTCACTTCTCGCCCTCCCTCTGGCAGACGGCGAACAAACCCCGAACACGCTCTGCCCCGTCAGAGCGTTAAGAATATACACGGACGGACCACTCTGCCTTATACCACAAGTCAGATCAGCTGTTCGTAAGCTTCGCGCACCACTCTTTAGGTATGCCGCTCACTAAACAGAGGCTACCTAATGGATCGTCGAAGCCATTGCTTTGGCTTACGCCTTCCTGAATGAACATTGTCCAGTTGGTGATAAACCCCACTCTACGCAGGGCATGGCTTCATCATGGGCTTGGTCTACGGGGATATCTATTTTTGACATTTGTAATGTGGCCGGCTGGTCCTCACCGTCTAGGTTTGTCAGATTTTATAGCCTGGATGTCCCTGCCTTACAAGCACAGGTCTTATCGGCTTAACATTCACGCGACTGAGTTTCTGTATGTCCTCACGTGCGCTGGGGGTCACCGTCATGGCTATCTATTAATAAATTATGCACAGCTCGGGGCGCGCTCAGGGAACCCGCCGTCTCATGCTCTGTTATATATGCATCATGGTGTGTTTAGAAACTTCACTGTATGCGTATTAATGTCTCATATTTGATGCTTACACTTACGCTCGCTAGAGCTATGTACACGCTGGGTATAGGGCCACATTCAGTGTCTCTCCAGTAAGGGCACCTCAGTCCGTTATGTATGCACGGCGGGATGGGATTACATTCCCTCATAGCATTAGCAACTGACACAATGCGAAGTGAACCGTATTGAAAGGAACGCTTAGGTTCCTCACATAACCCCAGTTCCCTGAAATAACAGGAACGAGCATTGCGTAGCTGGCCGTGCTACAAACACCTACGCAGCAATTGTTATTCGGCTGTGTGCTTCAGTCGAATAATAGTGAGCTTTTGGCGCTTGATCCCGGACTTATATAACGCCCCGCGCGGGCTCAAACGCCATTGGTCTGTATTTTCTACAGACGTTAACCAATAGGCTTCAATCGCGGCGTAAACAGGAGTTTCCCCCATAGCGTCAGCAACTGACGCAATGCTTGTTCTCGTTATTTCAGGGAACCAGGGTTGCGTGAGTAACCTAAGCGGGGTTTTTTTAGCAAAAAGTCCTGATATAGCAAACCATTCTCGACAATGGCAGTAAGAGACCCATAAAACTCATTCTGGTGACACATCTCATCCGGAATCAGGGGTTCTCAAACTTTGTTAACAGGGACCCCTTTACAAATGAGAAAAATCTTCAAAAAACACAAGTGTTTATATTCAATTTGAAGCATTAAATATAGGGGAGTATGATTTTGGCAACACCTGCCAAAATCATACCCCCCCTTTAAATTTGAAGTTTCCAAGGTCAGAGACTCATAAAACATATTCTGGTGGCACATGCGGAATTGTAGAACACCTATAAAAAAGCACAAGTGTTTAGATTCAATTTGAAGCATTTAATATAGGGGAGTATGGTTTTGGCAACACCTGCTGAAATTATACCCCCCCCCTAAATCCGAGTTTTGCAAGATCAGAGACCCATAAAACTAATTCTGGTGACACATGTGGAATTGTATAACACATATAAAAAACACAAGTGTTTAGATTTAATGTGAAGCATTTAATGTAGGGGAGTATAATTTTGGCAACACCTGCCAAAATCATACCCCCCCCCTTTAAATTTGAAGTTTCCAAGGTCAGAGACTCATAAAACATATTAGGTGACACATCTGTTATTGTAGAACACCTATAAAAAAGCACAAGTGTTTAGATTCCATTTAAAGCATTTAATATAGGGGAGTGATTTTGGCAACACCTGCCGAAATCATACCCCCCTTCAAATATGAAGTTTGCAAGATCAAAAACTCATAAAACATATTCTGGTGACACATCTGGTATTGTAGAACACCTATAAAAAAGCACAAGTGTTTAGATTCAATTTCAAGCATTTAATGTAGGGGAGTATATTTTTGGCAACACCTGCAAAAATCATACCCCCCTTTAAATCGGAGGTTTGCAAGGTCAAAGACCCATGAAACTCATTCTGGTGACACATGTGGAATTGTATAACACATATAAAAAGCACAAGTGTTTAGATTCAATTTGAAGCATTTAATATAGGGGAGTATGATTTTGGCAACACCTGCCAAAATGCGCTGAGTTGCGCGTCCGGTGTGCGCCCCCTTCAGTTGTTCAGGTCACAAATATGTTCTTGATTCAGAGCATTTAATGTAACTTAAGATCTTTAACCCGTGTGAAATGGTTTTGTACGTTCCATGGAAACAAAAACTGTATTGTGTAGGGCTGTCAAAATGTATAAAATACATTAGAATTTCGTACTTGAAAAAAAAATAGGCTATTCGAATTATATTCGAATTATAAATACCTACTTTATCTTGGGGAAAAATACTCAAAAGCCCACAACAGGGTGCAGCACAACGGCTCAATAATATAAACAAATCAAGCACCGCATATTTTTTGTTAAACGAGTTTTTTTTTTTTTATTCCAGTATTTATGCACCTGTAAATGTACCAAACGAATGCAATACATAAGGCAAATCATATTAAGGGCATTTCAATAATTTATTAGATAAATTAATGTGTATTTATAACGTATGAAAACGAATATTTAGGCTAAATTAAGCTTGAGAGATCACTTTTAGTCGCTTAGAATTTGTCATCATTTCATAAAAAGCTTAAATACAATCCACCGTGGCCGGATTATCCATAGACGGGATTGGGCGAGTGCCCTGGTGCACCAGGCAATGGGGGGCACCAAGGGCTCCGGCTCCAGACTGCGGCCAAAATGTTTTTTATTTACAAGTACTCGCGCTTGTGCAGGTACCCATGACAAAACTACGGAATTCGCAAGCGGGCTTTAACCGCTTATTTGCATGACGCGTATATCGTTTTATGTCACCATGCAGTTGATTGTACCTATGGGTCTACGCAGTCCGGATAAAGTCAACACATCCCACTCAGAACCGCGAGGAGACGCGCCGGCACGGATTTAAATTAAACATTGCAGAGATGAGAGAAAAAGAGAGCGGGAGAACTTTTAGCCGACATTAACACCAACAACATTATAGATGAGAATACAGGTTTCAGACATCAGTGCCCAGTTAAGGAAAACCGGATAAAAGATGAGAAACGTGTAAAGGATACAAGTATGTAGATTCTCAATACAGTATGCTATCTGGATATAACTTATTGTATATGTATGTATCTTATGCCTAGAATTAGTTAAGGGGGTTGTATGATTCATAACTGCCTATTCTAAAGTTTCATTAATTGTGCATAATGACATGTGCAGCAACTGCATAGAGTTAAGTCTATTTAGTATTTTTCAGTAATGCAGTTATTTTGGAAAAAAATAAATTTTATTGGAAATAATTGCATTGCAGGCTGATTTAAGGTGTGCCCTAAATTTTCTGCTGGCAGGGGTTACAGTGCTCCTAATAAAAAAAAGGAGCCCTGAATGACTAGAATTCAATTATATATATTGTTATATATTGTTTTCTGGTCGAAAATATATAAAAATTTATACAGAAGAAAAAAGTACAGAACGAAAACGTTTAAAAAGTTTAGCTTACGCGAAGCGAACAAAAGCCGTTAATAAAGCAGACTCTCCTTAATAAAGATGTGCTGGAAAAAGTCAAGTCGGCAGATTATCATAATGTTAATAATGTTTCACGCAGATATTGTTGATGATAAACTTGCATATCTAAATGCCCAGAAGATGTGAAAGTCAAGAGTTTAGTCAGTTAACTCTCTTATCCACGATGGTGATGTAGACACAGATTAAACCTATATGGTTATTATTTAAAGCGGTTTGAATGTTGTTAAGAAATTAAATGTATTGAGGCGCTTTGTATTTGTGTCGATCAGTTAGAAAACTGCCTCTTTAAAATTGAATTTAGAGGCAGATAATTTTGTCTTTGTTTAATCTCGGTTTCACTTTGCGGTTCAATTCCAGTTGATGCTCCAAAAAAAAAAAAAGCAACGCCACACAACACTTTTAAAATGTATTGGTGTAAGATCCTCTACAACTCGGAATCCACGCTGTATTTTTCTGCAATTTTTCACATAAATAATGCAGGCAAGCTCCACGTAGTTGTCTGAGCGCATACGCTATGAATAACAATCTGCATCAGCTGCGTCATAATTGCATGGGCGTCCTGACATACGTAACATTCGAATGCACAGTTTTACGTTCGAATATGCATTTTTTTTTTATTCGACAAATATTCGAAATTCGAATTTTTAATTTGAGAGCCCTAGGTTTTTCTGGTTCTGTGTTAACTCACCTCACAGAGACTCAAATATGGTCTGTTGAAATTCAGCATTAGCAGATTTCCTAGTAGTGGCAATGGTTTTGGCCCAGGAGGTTCATTTCTGAAGTTAGACCCAGAGAACAGATGATAAAGAACCAAAAGCAGAATTAAAACACAGATCAACACAGCTGTGCTGAAATCCTGAAAAAGTGCCATATTCAGACAACACACACAAAGACAAGTCAACGAAGGTTTTTGCAAGTAACTTATAGTCTGCTACCAGCACTGAAGAGTGTTAAGTGGGTGTAGCTATTTGTCATGAAATCATCAAAAACCCTTTGAACCATTTCAGTTCGTGCGCACGCTAGTGTGTAAAAAGTTTCCCTGCTGAAAAAAACAGCATCATGGTGGTCACCAGCATAACAGCACCAAAACACAACATATGCTGGTCTTGCGGGTATGCTGGTTTTTTCAGCAGGGATGGAAGGCCGAATGGTTCAAATACACACGTATTTTAACACGTCCTTAAGCTACGAGGGCAAAAATCGCGCAAATTCTTACACGGAAACAACGCGTCAACAACGTGTTGTTTGCGGATAGAATATGTGTTGTTTACGTGTAGAATACGTGTTGTTTGCACGTAGAATAAGTGCCAATTTTTCACACGTAAACAACACGTATTTAACACGTAAACAACACGGATCGTATACACAAACAATGCATTATTTACGTGTGAAAATTCATGCGATTTTGTCCCTCGTGGCAACATGACCAGTTTGAACGAGTGAGCCTGCCCAGACAGCAATAGACTTGCAAGCTCACCACCTGATCTCTGAAAGGAGTGGTGGAATCTTTGGGCACGTAGCCTGGCCTGGGTCTGAGTGTTACTCTCGAGACAGTATGACCATACTGAAGGCACGAATCGTCGATGGAGAATCCATGGAGGTCCCCTACCCTCTTAGCAGAGGCCAATGCGAGCAGGGTCAGAGTTTTCATTGATAAAAACTTCAGACTCACAGACTGCAGCGTCTCAAACAGAGGTCCCTGCAGGGCTTTCAGCACCATGGACAGGTCCTATGGAGGGATAGAGGGAGGGCGTGAAGGATGTAGCCTTCGTGCGCCTCTCAGAAACCTAATAACTAGG
The DNA here is from genome assembly GCF_030506205.2 of Paramisgurnus dabryanus. NCBI lineage: Eukaryota > Metazoa > Chordata > Actinopteri > Cypriniformes > Cobitidae > Paramisgurnus > Paramisgurnus dabryanus. Next base: position 6,824,278 of record NC_133339.1, read on the forward strand.
TTGTGCTGGCCGACCGATCTGCCGTTAATTAGAGAGTGATGTGCAGATATCGCTGCAACGTCAACTTTAATGGTGGAGGGTGATAGCCTACCATCCAACTGGTGCTGAAGGTATGAAAGCACGACATTAATGGGCATTCTTGGGGGGCCTTCACGTTGCGAAAAGCACCAAATGATGATCAGGTTTTATTTAAGCGTGTACGTGTGTCTAGTAGACGGTGCTCACACTGCAGCGATGGTGTTAGATAACTTGCCCCCGCCTTGAGAAAGAAGGTCCTTCCTCAGGGGAATCCACCAGGGAGGGGCTGTCACGGGGAGCATCAGTTCTGGGAACCAATTCCTGGTTTTCCAGTAAGGCGCGACCTGTAGAAGGCTCTCCTCGTCCTGCCTGACTTTGCACAGAGTCGACTACTTTCATGAAGACACAGGGAGAGAGAGACAGCCCGAATGGAAGTACTTTGTATTGGTATGTTCGCCCCTCGAACACAAAGCGGAGAAACGGCCTGTGGCGAGGGAGAATGCATTTGATTGAAATATTAGCTTCAGCGTTAACATCCTGAAGGACCTCTTTTGGAGAGAACGGTTCAGAACAGGTCGTAACCCGCCGCCTTTTTGGGGAACTATAAAATACGGGCTGTAAAAGCCTGACCTCATCTCGGTTGGAGGGACCGGCTCGATCGCGTCCTTCGCCAGTAGGACTTCTGCACACAGTACATGTGCATCGGACGCTTTCACTGTAGTGAAACGAATGCCCGAGAATTGGTCGAACTGTATTTCGTAACCAAGGCGGATCATGCGTAATAACCAACGGGACGGGCTGGGGAGCTGAAGCCAAGTGCAAGTGGAATTAGCGGCATTACCGGTGTACCGAGTGGGACAGGTGTGACTGCGATGTGTGTGCCGTAGGAGCACAAACAACTACAGTGTGTGGTGTGACACTGACCTGAGCCCACTGAGGGTGATGGTCGTCCAGTCTCCTGCACAGAGAGCGCAGACTCTGGGATGCACCCGCTAGCGATAGAAGAGGAGGAGGAGGGTGAGCTAGTGTGTGCCCGCTCACAGCTCTCTCGATCCTCTGGAGACCTGGAAAAGAGATAGGAATGCACTCTTTTTGTGGTTTTGTGGGTGAACAGAAACAAAATGAAACCAGGGATTTTCCGCCTGGCCCTCCTCCGGGGGAAGGAGTGGTGCATTCACCGTCTCCCAATGAGTGATCCCATCCGATTCAAGATCGCTGGGATTTCGTCCTAGGGAGGGGGGGGCAGCTGCCGCAGGTCGGCCTCGGCAAGGAGCAGACTGGGCAGCGCTGGTGGACGAGAGGCAGCTCACTTGGGCCATTGCATAATCTTGGCGATCGCTTCAGTCTGCTTCTGAGCTGCAGAGAACTGCTTGGCAAAGGACTCCACGGACTCACCGAAGAGGCCGGTCTGGGAGACTGGAGCGTCCAGGAACTTGTTCTTGTCCGCGTCCGTCATGTCAGCCCGACACAACCATATGTAGCGTTTTTGGACCACCAGAGTGGACATGGCATGATCGATCGCCTGCGCTGTCACCTTCATAGCGCGGAGAGCCAGATTGGTGGCAGCCTGGAGCTCTTAAAAAGCAGGCGAGTCATGTCCTCCCTCGTGCAGATCTGTCAAGGTCTTTGCTTGGTGAACCTGTAGCAATGCCATGGCGTGCAGAGCTGAAGCCGCCTCTCCGCACGCCTGGTGGGCAGTTGCTATTAGACCGGACAACTGTCTGCAGGCCCGCAAAGGAAGGGTGGGGGGTCTCTCCAGGAAGCAGCGGTGGCCGGACACAGTTGCACAGTTGCATCTCATTTCAGTCGTTGTGACCAACTGAAAGGGAACAACTGTTCCCTATATATATTGGTATTTAATAGAGCTGCATTAATGCTTTCTGATGTTTTTGGGGACTCCTCTCCCGGTGGACCTCCGAATAGTAAATTGTCCATCGAATCCACACTCAAAAATCTTGCTGGAAGTAATAGGTCTTCATGGTACTTTCTGCCTACTGTTTTTTTATAATATGAATTTGGACATCCTACTCTTTTCGACTACTCTCTTTGCCTACTATACAGTAGACGCCATGGGTTTAAACGTATTCCAAAAACAGCAGGTAACTGAAAAGTACCTGGATGACCTACTGCTTTCAGCAAGATCTTGAAGGGTTCATTCGATGGACACTTTGCTATCCCGTGAGACCCATTTCACAAAGCGGTAATGCAGCTTCATTCAAATGGCAAATACAAATATTAAACAGCTGTCCCTTGTGGTTAAATTGCCTTTGTTTAACATAATTTCAGTTAACGACTTAGTTTTGATGAGGAAGTATATCACGTGATGTATCAATATGGCAGATGTAGTCTGAATTCATTCAAACTACCACACCAATCAACTGCACTGAGTAAAAGAGACATTGACAAGTTCAGTCTTTCACACAGAGTAAAGGCTGATTTATATGTATAATTTTAAAATATAACTGGTTGCTGCAATGGTATTTCATGAAAGTCTGTATATCTGCTTGTGTGATTACAGGTTCTGTGAGAGAGACAGAAAATTTTACTTTTAGCCAGCATTCCTGAGAGTGGCACACTTTCTTGAGCCTTTATTTCTTTATCAGTTTATGAAATCCTTGTTAATAAAATGTTCTGCTTTTGTACAATCCATTGGTTGCAGTTCTTTTTCTTGTAATACATTTTCAGTGTCTTCATAGTAGAGCTGCACAATATTTTGCTTTTCTTCAATTTATAATGTTATTATGAGATACTGGATGACTTTGCAAGATGTACACCTCTGTCAGCTTGAGGAAATTTGTAGTGTGATAGTTTTACATACCACTTGTCAAGCAAACAGATTGTTTTATTAAAATCTTTTTTGTAATCATATTAATTGCACATATTGCAATGTCGAGCCTGAAACAATATATTGTGCAGACCATCTTTAAAGTACAACTGAACCACATGGTGGTTTAATAGGTGGAGAATTATATTTATTTATTTATTTTTTTAACCCTTTTTTAACCAGGAAAAAAATCCCATTGAGATTCAAAATCTCCTTTTCAAGGGAGTCCTTGCCAAGACAGCAGTATTAAAGTTTCATATTTAAAATATACATCAAAAACATAGAACATAAAGAAAGGGAAAAAGTTGGCAAATTAACATAATCTCCACACAGTAGTGCGGGAAGGGGGGTCAGAGGTGTAAAAAGTACTCAAAAATGTTACTCAAGTGAAAGTACAAGTACTGAGTGTAAATTTTACTCAATTAAAAGTAAAAGTATCTGGCCAGAATCATACTTGAGTAAAAGTAAAAAGTACCACATTAAAATTGTACTTGAGTATTAAAAAAGTAAAAGTAACAGGAAAAATTTTAAATTTAAAAACATGAAGTGAATGCACCACATACAAGGTTTTATCCTGCTTTACAACTGTTTGTATTTAATTGTATATATAAAACGACCTAATTTCAGTATCCAACATGCTACTCAAAGTTTTGAAACCTCGAATTTAACTAAAGCAGAAGCTGATTTTCAAAATTGAGTATCAAGCATCTCACAGACAGCCAGTGCAGAAAGAGTCAGATTTGTCAGTCCAAATCTGATTTTGGTGCATATTCGATTGGAACCCAATCACATTTAGAACGTGTGAACGGCTAAAAACCACATGAAATCTGTTTTTTCTTTTCTGTTTCAAGCTATATCCAGAGGTGGTTTGAAATATTTTTCAAATCACATTTCCAGAAATACATTTAAGTCTGACCGCTCTGATTGTTTTTTTGTAGCTTTTCGGTTACGTCATGCTGTTGCGTCACGTAAAATGTAAACACGATTGTTGTGCCAGTGTGACGTCATTGCCATAGAAACAGTGCAGATAATCCAGAAAATTGCAAAACCCTACAGGACGCACAGATGGGATCTAAACAGTTGTGATACACAATGTGGACAGTGAGTCTGTCCAGTCAGACATGCAACAAAATCAGATTTGGACGGACAGCGTGAACAAGGTCTTAGTCTTGATAGAGAGGCTGCAAATAGCAGTGAACGTGAGCAGAGACTTCCTGGTGCCTGAAACTCAGGCCAGATATCCATCCAACTCTTTGCTGGCTTAATGTGTTGTCGGTTTCAAAGAAGCAAAAAAATCTTCATCCGACGAGCCCACTCGCGAGTCTCTAGCCCTCTCTCGGGCCGAGATATGGTCAACCCTTCCCGGATTTTTCCTTGGCCTTAGCTCAGGCACCTTAAGTCCAGGGCGTTCGCCCTTCGGGTCCCTTATCCTACCCAAAGAGGGCCTTTCCAACAAGCCACCCACAAGTCTCTAGCCCTTTCCCCGTCCGAGATACGGTGGTCCTTTCCCCGATTTTTTCCACGGCTGTAGCTCGGGCACCTTAAGTCCCCTCGGGTATAAGCGACCCAAAGGCATCCAAGCTACGGTCGTGGGAAAATCAGGGAACTGACCACTGTATCTCAGCCGGGGAAAGGGTTAGAGCGTCAGGGTTGGCTCGTTGGAAAGGTTCTCTCAGGATAAGGGACGCCAAGGGCGAATGCCTAGGACTTAAAGCGACCGAGCCACGAACGTTTGAAATTCAGGAGACTGCCGGCCACAGAAAGGGTTAGAGAGTCGGGGGTTGGCTCGTTGAAAAGGCCCTCTCAGGTAGGATAAGGGACCCGAAGGGCGAACACCCCGGACTTAAGGTGCCTGAGCTACGACCGTATGAATTTCAGGGAGTGGCACGCTGTATCTCGGCCAAGGAAAATAAATAACATTTAAATTAAACTGGCCGTCAGCACAATTCAATTGGTTTGGTAAGAGTAAGGGAAAATAGAATAAAGTGATCTCTAAAAAAAAGTACTTTTTGACTGTAAATAAAATTGTAAGGAGTAAAAAGTACTTTTTTTTCTTAAAAAATGTAATTAAGTAAAAGTAAAAGTACTGATTTTAAATTGTACTCAAGTAAAGTAAAAATCCCCAAAAATAATACTTAATTACAGTAATCAAGTAAAATTACTCAAGTACTTTACACCTCTGAGGGGGGTTCTGCGAGGGCTGCAGCCCCCCTCGTTATAGCATCAGCCCCCCTCGTGGGGACTGTGGGAAAAAATAAAAACGGAACATTTAGATGACTTTTACATCCCAGAAATTCAATACTGCTGCAAAGACAGTTTTGCTGTTTCACATTAAGGCTGTGAATTCCCAGAGCGTGGCTTTATGCATGTAAACATGACATTCAATTCATTATGATTTGTAAATTTATGCGATGCTTTTCCTCTGGCCCAATATCTGCCTTTTACTATTGTTACACATTTAAATTAAAATGCGTAGATTATAACTCGCAAGACTGAACATCAACAAGATTGAAACTTTAAATTGTCCACATTGATTTGTGATTTTGTGTTTTTGACAAACTATGCCAGGCTGATGAATGCAGAAGATGAAGGGGAGGGTTTTTATATTTAACGGCCATTTTCAATGAACAAGCAGTCAGTGTTCGTGCTAATTTGATTGTTTTAGATAGAGCATGATTTGTGAATATATAGCCTATATATGGCTATAACAAACTACGTTTTTACTGTTTCAGACGGACGTCTTTGTTATAGCCTACTGTATAGCAATTTTCACACAGTCCTTCCAGTTCCCTTATAGTCCAGACTGTCGACATTTCTCGTTGTGAATGTTGATGCGTTTATGTGTCAAAGAGCTGAATATACTTCTTGAAGCAAAACAGACGCACACAGGCTGAATCTAAAACAAGTAAATTTTGTTCTGACTGCAACACTGTATTTTCATTGAAAATAGCCGTTAATTATAAAAACTTGTAGGCTATCTGTCTACCGCATTCACCGGCTTCCCAGCAAGCATTTTTTTCTAAAACAAGGCAGAATTTGGGTTGTCAGTGAAAGTGAAATAGACTTCTACCATACCCCAAGAATAGACGATGCGTATGTTTACAATATTAACGCAAACACCTTGAACACCTACATGATGGAATACAGTACTCTTCAAGTTATTTTGGCAAAAGCGGCATGTAACCAAATTCAAGGTTATTTAGGGTGGAGGTGTGTTCATATTGCACATAGCCGGACTAGTGTCTCGGTTTTAAATTGCTGGTTTAACATAAACACATGAATAAACCTTGAAGAAATTTACAAAATGCGTAGAATAATGATGTCCATTACATTCATTAAGCAATAAGCACTGAATGAAGCCTGAATGTGAAATGGCTATTAATCGCGTTTTTCAATTTTAGTTGTGCGTTCTTTAAATGTATAGCCTAATAAAGGTGCAAAAAGTCATAAACAAAAATCTGAAAATACATCAATATTTATTTTTGGGGAAGGATGTTCTAAATACTGTTTGAATAAAAATTTTGACATTAAATATTGCATTTTTAAATACAACAACCGTTTATATTTAATTTTTCTTATCATGGTTTATAAAGAAAAAAATGGACGCAAAAGTACACGGACCAAACCGAAATCCGTGTATCATTCATCAATCGTTTTTATTTTATTTAATATTGAAAGTTATTTAATTAATTATTGTTCTTAAAAAAATGAAAAAGGAACTCTTTTCTCATTTTTCTACTTTCAATATTAAATAAAAAAAAAACAATTGAACGAATGAATCCTGCATTTGTAGCATCTTAGATGAATAATCGTTTGGTTAGAATGAGGAAGTGTACACAGGATAGAACGCCATCCAGAATCACAGATTTATGGTCTGGAAATTTTATAAAAATTTGTTGTCTGGGGCGGGTGATGTTTGACGGGAAAAGGGGTGGTTATACAACTGTCTGGACGCCAGCAACCATAATGACGTTACACATTTTTCGACTCAGCTCTCAGCCCCCATCGAATGAAACCGCTTCCAGCGCGCCCGTCTCCACATAATCACCAGCAGCACTCAGTATCAGCACACGTGCGTCCTCAAGTAATCCTTAATCTTAATTTGAAACTGCATCAATGTTGGTAGATGATTTCATGTTTTATTTAAATTAATAAAGCTATGGAATACTTGGCTTTTATAGCAATGCAGACGTTAGTTGGCTAGATTTTAGATAACTAATTTTGCCAGAAGAGCCATTCTGAATAGGATAAGGACAGTGGTTATGTATATTAATTAAAACAACACTAGAGCCTCAGTGGCGCATGGTGAATGGTGCCTAATGTGATGCATTTGGTGTGGTAGAACTGGGTTTAAGTCCACCTTTTGACGAGCAAGTTTTTATGCTTTTGCTTTCACTGATGAGACTACAAATGCATTTACATTCAATGCATAAAATAAATATGTCTAAAGTGGAAATTAAGTGCTTCACTGGTACTTGATAATGAAGTTTTTATCTGGTGGGTGTGAGGATTGGTTGAGAATGAACCCAAGCGCAGACACAAATATAAACTCTATGACATGAATAACAAAAACAGGAAAAAAGCCATCTGTCATCTGTACTTAGTTTAGTTAGTTTGCATGCTTTATAAAATGGTTCACTGCAGCACGCACAAGAATACACAAATTCTCAGTTAGAACATCAAGTAGGGTGTGAGATAAGATAAAAAAAAACAATCAAACATTCGCATGTAGAACATCAATGCCCGGTTTCACAGATAAGGTTTAAGGCAAATCCCATACTAAAAAATGAATGTTTGAGCTGACTTAACTGAAAACAATTTGCACTGAGATATCTTAAAGTATCTTAGTGCCATTTTTGAAAAACGTGTTATAAACCAACCAACCAAATTTTAATGATGGAAAAAAAATACTAAGTAATTAAACTAAGTTATTAGAATCTTGGAAAATTTTGAAGTATTACGTGCTCTTAAACAGTGTGGCTTGTCCACTGTCAGAAACAACTTACAACCTACTTACTGTTTCTCAACTTTCAAATACTGCTCACAATTGTGTTAGGATGGGGCCACACTGGGTGGCTCAAGTGCGCTATCGAGCCACCATTTTAGGACCATCTAAAATATAACTTTGCAATTCAGAACTACATAGTTTAAAGTCTTTCTGGCATATTCTGCAATGCATTTTTAACTTTTGTAATGTGTTTAGAAACAATTTTGGAGATTGACTTTACGGTGACTATAAATGTGGACAGTGTTTTATGAGAAATCACCAGCGCTTACATTCTTAAGATTAGACATTCAACTCTTATGGCATTGCATCAGAAGATACACACGAATGGTTATGAGTGGACTATCAGATATAAAGTCTTAAGCCAGGGCCACACCAAAATATTTTTTCTTATCAGATCAGAGACCACAAACATTATGAGAAAAAACTATGATTTACCAGTTTTGATTCTATAGTATATGGATTATCGGTATGTGGTCATCACAGCACACCACGCATCTTCAAATTCCCTTCACACAAGTTCACAAACAACTTAAGTCTAGACGGAGAACACAGAAGTCTCGCAATCTCTCATGGTCAAACGTGACTTTACAAACAAACAAGATGTACAATGATACATTAATGCATTAACGAAATTAATGCATTAATACTCTGGACAGCATTTTACATCTCTGATGTCCATCTCACTTTGGACTGTGCCTGCTGTGCCACGACTGCAGTTGTTATGGTTTCATCTTTCATCAGCTCGCTTTCTAATTGTGTATCATTTTGTTTCACATGACAATCTACAGCATGCGTGTGCGCTTGTCCTTGAGGTTCCCCCACATAACAAGATTTCTGATCATATTTATTCAACATGTAGAATATTTCAGTTTTGCAATCGGAGCACCTCTGCCGTTTCCGAGCAGAATCAGACGCTCTTAACACACCATGCACCATAGGACAATCTGATAAGATAATCGGTTTTGTCTAGGATTGTCGCAAGGGGGAAAATCAGCCCAAATCCAGCCCGATTCTCTTTTATGGTTTACCAGGCTTTAGTTGTGAACTGCTTATGGAAAGAGTTTTTCACAAGAATAAACATTGCATTGGCCGCAGGGGCTGTGGAAATTACGCCCAAAAATTCACACTCAAAAGAGATTTAATGTGTTTCGATTGTGAAAACAGTTCTGATGTGTCAAGCATTGCTTTGTAAAATGTTGTTATTGTTTATTTCCTTATTTAAAATGTATTTAAAACATTACACATTCACATAAATTATTATTAAGCTGTTAAAAAAATAGGGTGTCAAGTTTGTCAACATTTTTCTCTTTAGACACAGATTTAACATCTGGTAATTGCATAACCATTGTTGTTGACGACTGCTGCACATATGTGTCAAATCGAGTCAATCAACTTCTAGAAACAGATATTTCAGCCCAGGATTCGCAGTTCCAGTGAATTTTTAGGTTTTGCATCAGAAACTGCATTTTTATTGTAACCCCACACGTTTTCAATGGGGTTGAGATCAGGGGATTGAGCTGAACACTCCATTACCTCAATCCTTTTGTCTGGAACCAAGATTTTGCCTCATTGCTTGGGTGTTTGGGTTCGTTGTCTTGTTCAAACACTTGTTTTCAACATTTTAGATAATCTTTGATCTTTCTAGAGGTGATGAAATGCTGCATCTTTGCTATTATGAATATTCTTCAAGCTGTTTTAACAGTAGTTGCTTTTTTGTGTGTGTTTTGGGTTTTTAATAAAAATATTATTTTATGGTCCCTATTAGCCTATAAATGTCTAGGAGTTGAGGGAAGTTGTTCAAAAGTAATCCATTTGGATTTCGGCTATCGGTTTAGATCAAAAATTCAAAAAGGGTTGTTAAAAAAATTTATTCTGAATTTGGATTGAATCACAAAATCCAATCTGGGTTTTGATCTGGATTAAATCGCCACTTTGAGCTGTTCAAAACATTTTAGTAAGCTTGGGATTTGTTTGATCAGTATTAAAGGGGAATTCCGCCTTGAAATGATCCTAGGGTTAATAACAAACGTGTACCGAGTTCGACCGTTCACTGGAGTTTGTTTTCATGTTAGTCTAACGTGACCAGTGTTATTGCTAAACGCAAATTAGCATGTTATGGTAGCCTTCGGGGCATCAGTGCATTAAAAACGAAATCGCTATGTCTATACTACTAATAATGCTCAAAATAACCCCACACTTACACTGTAGCACAATGAGGGTCTCTATATGTAAACCGAAGCATTGAGAACTTTGCAAGTGTACAGGCAGTTTATTAAAAATAAACACTTACCGTTCACGTCTGGATCACATATCCATGCGGGCGCCATCTTGGGAAAACTAAACTCTCGCGTGAAACGTTGTTGCCCGTTGTTGTGGAACAGGTGTTGTGCTTTCACGCGAGAGTTCAGTTTTCCCAAGATGGCGCCCGCATGGATATGTGATCCAGACGTGAACGGTAAGTGTTTGTTTTTAATAAACTGCCTGTACACTTGCAAAGTTCTCAATGCTTCGGTTTACATATAGAGACCCTTATTGTGCTACAGTGTAAGTGTGGGGTTATTTTGAGCATTATTAGTAGTATAGACATAGCGATTTCGTTTTTAATGCACTGATGCCCCGAAGGCTACCATAACATGCTAATTTGCGTTTAGCAATAACACTGGTCACGTTAGACTAACATGAAAACAAACTCCAGTGAACGGTCGAACTCGGTACACGTTTGTTATTAACCCTAGGATCATTTCAAGGCGGAATTCCCCTTTAAGTCAGAGACCTACAATGTCTGTAGCTATAAGATGACACTCTTGCACAACACATTGTTTGTAGATTTCAAAAATATTTTTTATATAAATCTTTGTTTGTTTTTTATTTGATGTATATAATTTGTTTTCATCTGTTTTAGAATCACTGTTAAACATTGTCATGTCTAAAAAGATCAACAAATCATTTTGACCCTGCCTGTGAAACCCCATCACAAGTATTTATTTGTATTTATTACATAAACTTGACAAATTAAATATAAATAATCATGTCAGCGGTTGAAATCATATATTGAAATGAATGCTTGAAATCTGTAATGTGCTTTTTCTCACAATGAGATTTGAGACTTTAGTTTTCATAGGCACAGTCTCAGTGACATACTGTATACTTGAGCTTTTACACACATTATAAAATTGTAACATTTAAAAATGGCAACTACAACAATGCATCTTTTCTAGTAGTTTAACATCTGCCTTAAGTATGGAAACAAACGGAGATTAACTAATGCAACTTCAGTGTACAGGAAAGAATTAGCAGGAAAGAATATCATACATTAGAGAAGTAGTCTACAAGACATATGTATTACAGAATTCAAAATGGGTAATATTTTAAATGAAGGGACAAAAACGGGTATGTTATTGTTAATAATAGCAATAATTCGTTTTTTTTTTTTTTATAAAACACCGCGTTATAGAATGTAACCAGTATCAAGCAGATTATCATTGTCACACTCCAGTACAGTAGGTGGCGGTGTGCACCTTTAAAGTTGGTTTGCAACCCGCCAGTAAACCCACAAAAGAAGACAAGACAAGACGAGAGAAATTTATGAGGAGAAGAGACGCGATTTTAGCGTTTCTTGGGGTTTCTTGGAGTGTTTAAAACGAGAATCTTGCCTGCAATCAGAAGTACAGCCCGTATTTCTACCCCGAGGAGGTGGTTTACCACTTCGGACTGTTTCATGTAAGTTTGGAGGATAAGAGCTACACATATGTTTGTCATTTGAGTATGATGGGGCTTGTAAAATGCAGGTGTAAAGTACTGTTGCTTTTAAATGGACATTTTCAAGTATCTACTTTGTTTTTCTTTTACATAACTATATTATAATATCATACTTTTAAAACCACTACATTTCATACACTTTGATATAGTGCAGGAGTAGTCAGTAAAAATACTTCATTACTTTACATCTCTGGTAAAATTTTAAAACAATTTTGATACGTTAAAGTTTAAAACCCATGAAACAAATCATGCTTCAATAGATCCTGCTAGAATACATTTTCTGAACTTTTTTATGACTTGGTGGCTTTCATTGAATGTATGTCGGTTCCTCTCGTGTTCACACAGGTGTAAAAACAAGTTTTGAAATCCAGAATGTGTCATTACATTTTATCACTAAAAACCACTTCAATTTGATTACACTTTAAAGTTTTATGAAACATCTTTATATTGTCATTATTTTTTCACATGTTCAGATTTTCTTGCGATCCAGTTAAAGAAATAAGCAGATGAATATTTACACCTTTTGCACTTAAATTCTTAAATCAACTTGACTTTACAAGTAATTAATTTTTTTATCTTGATCTTTTCATCTAGGGATGAGTCAGATTTTTTACATTGTAAATATGGTGTCAGATAGCTGTAATCAAACTGACTGGAACTACCTGTGCATTAAACTGTTTTAATGCACACCTTCTAGCCAATCAGAATCGAGTATTTATACAGACTATGGTATAAAAGTCATTAAAAGTATGTGAGTGCGTGCTTCTGGGGGAGTATGGAGGGGGAAACCTAAGCGCTTGCTCAAGGATCAGGGGGTGATATTCTTTTCTGCTTGCGTTTTCTGTATTTTTTTAAGGCTGGAACCGATAATACCGTTTTCGGCTAAAAAATTTGGACAGCCAAAATTTTGGTGCACCCCTACCTCCTATGAATGTTTTACTGACAAAGTCTCTCTAAAATCTCCAGCCACACCTATAAAGTGATTGAGACCTTCAGTGAAGCTCCTCCTACAACAATCCACCAATAACACACAGAGAAATCACTTCATGTGTGACAACTGAAATCTTCATGACATAATGTTGGTGCTGGTGAAAGAGGAGCTTGAGAAGATGAGAGATCCACAACCAATCAGAATAAAGATTGAAGATACTGAAGAACGAATAGGTTGGTGTCTATTTTTCAATCTTTATTATTCATGGTTTAAGAATAATACTAAAAAATTGGTATTGAGAAATATGAAAGGAAAATAAACATAAATCCATGAGATGATAACTTTCTGCATCCATAATAGATTCAGTAGAATTATATTGAAAGTGTTTTATCCAAAGAAACCTTCAGTGGATTGAATGACTGTGTTCTCCATGCATTGCTCTACTACAGTTAAACTACAAGAGCAGAAATTGACAATATAAATGACATAATGTACTTCACATGAAAGATAACACACAACAGATACATGACACGCTGCTTTTGTCATACAATCTCAAACAAGTTTTGTCACTCTGGTTTATTCATTTAAACTCTTTACTGTCTTCATTTTAGATATGATAGAAGTGAAAAAGGAGAGTCACGATGAAGTGGATGAGAAACATCAGATTGTAAAAATAAACCATAATGTTTCACAGAAAGGAACACTGAGAACAGAAGACATAAAGTGTGAAAAGAGTTTCAGTCAAGATGTACGCCCTAAGAATTACAATAGGACTAATAGCGAGGAGAAGCCATTCACATGTCATCTGTGTGAAAAGAGTTACAGATTTAAAAGTAAACTTGAGACTCACATGAGAACTCACACTGGAGAGAAACCTTACATGTGTCATCTGTGTGGAAAGAGTTTCACATTTAAATCTGACCTTAATATACACACAAAAATTCACAGTGGAGAGAAATCACATAAGTGCTATGAGTGTCAAAAGAGTTTTACATCTGCAGGTAACCTTAAGAAACATTTGAGAGTTCACACCAGAGAAAAACCTTACACGTGTCATCTGTGTGGAAAGAGTTTCACAGTTAAAGCTAGCCTTCAGTTACACATGAGAATTCACACCGGAGAAAAACCTTACACATGTCTTCAGTGTGGAAAGAATTTCACAGTTAAATCTAGCCTTAAGTTACACATGAGAATTCACACCGGAGAGAAACCACACGCGTGCCATGAGTGTGAAAAGAGTTTTACAACTGCAGGTAACCTTAGGACACACATGAATATTCACACCGGAGAGAAACCATTCACATGTCATCTGTGTGAAAAGAGTTTCAGAGAAAAAATAACCCTTGAGACTCACATGAGAATTCACACTGGAGAGAAACCTTACACTTGCAGCTCTGACCCAGGCGTACGCACAAAAACGGGTGAAATGAGAAATGGCGACACAGTCGGCAGATGGAAGAAACACGTGAAAGTGACAACAGTGCCTCTCATAAATAACATGAAGACTTCACAAAGCAAAAGTCTTACAATTAACAGCCTTACACGAACACCCGTTTGATCGATCAGCAGTGAAACAAAAAAATAAAGATATCGAAAATTACAACAGAAATTCAAATGAACACATATATATTTGCTAAAAGAAAAGTGAAATATGTTCTGCAATAATATTGGCATGTTGTGCAATTCATCCTCATAAAGAATATAGTTCACAGAACGAAATAATGTACAAAACTGATATTCTGGCGGAGCAGATATAGATGCAATTACATAGACAGATAGATAGATAATTAAGGAGATATATAGATAGATAGATAAATAAATAGATAGATGTATTAATTGTCCACTGGGGAAAGTTGTTTTCATAGTAAACCATATCTTCATAATCTACGGAATTATGGTATTCATGCATATGCCTTTACTGTGTTTTATTTTTGATAAAACAATGCATGGCGTATGTCTAAACCATTCAGAAAGCAACAAGAAATTACATTTGCGCTAAACAATGTCCCCTTTCCCCAACCCGTGGCAGACACACTCTGGCGATGGAGTGCTAGACGTTTTTGTGCCTCGACTTTGATGTCCGACCATTTCTTTATTTCGGCCACAGTCCGAGGTTGTGAGGCTACAGCATTTACGGAGTCTGCCACCGTTTGCCACTCAAGTGCCTTTTTTGGCATTAGTAATGCCCACACTGTGCCCTCCAAACAACATTTTTCTCCTCTTTTCCACCTCGCCAACGATAACTTCTACTTCACATTGAGTGAAGTTACGTTTTTTTGATTTCCTCTCTGTGTTTGCCATGATTTCGCAATCAATGCATATTAAATTGTGGGCGTTTCACGGACTATTTATGGACAACTATGGGCGTGTCATGAAGCCGCAAAAGCTGCGCTACATTTAGAATTGATTGTGATTTATTAAGGGAAAAATGCGTAGGATGTGCGTGCGCACGGTTTTATAAATCCAATTATTTCTGTGCGTACGCTCGTCCTATGTTTTATCCGTACGCCACTTCTGACGCAAATCCTACGCAAAGTTTTATAAATGAGGCCCCAGGACTTCTGGAATAATTTTCTTTGGACAGATGAGTCTAAAATTGAATTATTAGGACACAGCAACAGAGGACATGTTTGACGTAAACCAAATACAGCATTCTAGAAAGGAACCTCATACCAACTGTAAAACATGGTGGTGGATGTGTCCTGGTTTGGGGGTGTTTTGCTGCAGCAGGACCTGGCCAGCTCACCAGCATAGAATCCACCATGAATCCCACTGTGTATCAGGGGGTGCTTGAGGTACATGTGAGACCATCTGTAAAAAATTAAAGCTGAAGCGGAACTGGATCCTGCAACAGGACAATGGCCCAAAACATACCAGTAAATTCACCAAGAACTGGCTGAAAACGAAATAGAAGTACTGGAATGGCAGAGTCAAAGCCCAGATCTGAATCCCATTGAGATTCTGTGGGCTGACTTGAAACGGGCTGTACATGCAAGAAACCCATCAAATATCTCACAGCTAAAATAATTTTGCCTTGAGGAGTGGGGCAAACTTTCCTCAAACCAATGTCAGAGCCTGGTATATGGCTACAAGAAGCGTTCCACTAAAGTAATTTCAGCCAAAGGGGGTAACACTTGCTATTAGTGGGCAGGGTGTCCTGACTTTTTCCTCCTGAGAATTTTTTTTAAATCTTTTGTTTAATGAGTAACACTAGGTCAGTTTTTCTGGTTTACTTGCAATTAAATCACTTGAAAATGAAAACCAGTGATGTGTAAGTATTTCTTAATAAAGAACAGAAAATGTAATGGGGTGTCCTAATTTTTCACCTGACTGTATACTGTGTTGGACTTGATACTATTTCCAGTGCACTTATGTATTGCTGTTCTTGTGTTGCTATAATTTCTTCTATTGTTTACCTCATTTGTAAGTCGCTTTGGACAAAAGCGTCTGCTAAATGACTAAATGTACATTCTGAAGATAAGACATTCGTCTCTTCTGTGCAGTAATTTGTTTACTATGGAATTGCATCAGAAGATACACACAAATGGTCATGAGTGGACCTTCAAATGTAAAGTGTTAAAGGTATAGCAGAACATTTTCCAGAATTTTAGAAAAGAACTGCCCTCCACTTTTTAAAAATGTATATGCGCAACACTTAACCTGCTCCCAAGATGGAACGCCTATTAAACGTGTGCACAAGAGAGCATGCACGAGCCTAGTTATTCTCATGCAGGCTCTGTTTACAAGTTGCTGTCATTATTATATTGATCGATTGAGTCGAATGATCTGCAGTGGAGAAGCAGCTTGTTGCATTAGTGTAATAAATACTGTGGTGAACACAATGGGATTATCAAAATGAACACAAGGTTTTAGAAGATATCAGCGTGATACCTTTTACCATTTGGTCATAAGGCTACTTTAGACAAATTGAGATGTTTTCCATGTGTGACTTGTGCTAGCGCTAGCATCCCTAATCATAGCTAAGATCAACTTTTACTAGCAGTGATTTTAAATGGATTTCTCCAAATAGCATGGCAAACTTTACCTGTTGAGTAGAAACTTTGTGACTGAGGCATCAGTGGGAAACCCAAACTGTGCTTTTAGCACACGCCAGCATGTGAAATATTCTCCCCAAAAAAATCTGGTCTTGTTTCTTTCTTCAGAGGCCTTTCTCTTATTGTCATACAATTTGTAGACACTTTTTCTCTTGCGACCCTCAGACATCGGAGCGCCTCCGCCATTTCCGAATAGATTCAGACGCTCTTAACATACCACGCGCCACAGGACAATCTGATTAGATAATCGGTTCAACCATTAAGACTTTAACTAGGATTGTCGCAAGGGGTAAAAGAGGCCCAAATTCAGCCCGATTATCTTTTGGGATGTACTGGGCTTTAGTTGTGAACTGCTTATGGAAAGAGTTTTTCACAAGAATAAACATTGGCTGCAGGGGCTGCAAAGCTTGAAATTACACCCAAAAATTCACACTCAAAAGAGATTTAATGTGTTTCGATTTTGAAAACTTACTTTGTTACTGCGCTTCCGTTTCATGGTCGTTTTGGGGGTCTATATGACAAATAGTTAAAACATATGCAGGGGCGGTTTCCAGACAGGGATTAAAATACATCAGTGCCATTTGTTTTGTCTAAAAATGCACTCAAGTAATGTTTTCATAAGAAATGAAAAAACAAGTTATATTTCCTAATTAAACTAAGGTCTAGTCCGGGAAAGCACCCCGCAGTGTTTTATTTTATGACTTTTTCTAATTAAATGAGATCTTTTTAGAAATGTGTTTTTACTTGATTGAATAGCTGTGATGATGACCCCAGTAGGAAATTACTGTCACATGTTTGTGTTCAAAAAAGAGCAGTGTACTAATAAAAGTGAATAAAGTGCTAAACATGTTTATTTCCTTATTTCAAATGTTTTGAAAACATTACACATTCAAAGCATTACTAATTTATCAAGTCTTTCTTGTTCTTTTTAATGGAATCAAATAAATTAAAATCAAGCTGTTAAAAAAATAGCAGTCAACGTTTTTCTCTTTAGACACAGATTTAACATCACTTTAAGCTATTAAATTGCTAAAATTTAGTTGCATAACCATTGTTGTTGACAACTGCTGCACATCTGTGTTAAATCGAGTCAGCCAACTTCTGACACCTAGAAACAGATATTTCAGCCCAAGGATCCACATTTCCTGGAAATTTTTTAGTTTTGCATCAGAATCTGCATTTTTATTGTAACCCCACAAGTTTTCAATGGGGATGAGATCAGGGGATTGAGCTGGACACTCCATTACCTCAATCCTTTTGTCTGGAGCCAAGATTTTGCCTCATTGCTTGGGTGTTTGGAGTCGTTGTCTTGTTGAAACACTTACAGTAGTTGGTTTTTTGTGTGTGTTTTGGGTTTTTAATAAAACATATTATGTTATGGTCCCTATAGCCTTTAAATGTCTAGGAGTTGAGGGAAGTTGTTCAAAAGTAATCCATTTTGATTTCAGCTATCGGATTAGATCAAAAATTCAAAATGGGTTGTTTAAAAAAAATGGATTCTGAATTTGGATTGAATCACAAAATCCAATCTGGGTTTTGATCTGGATCAAATCAGCCCTTTGTGCTGTTCAAAACATTTTAGTAAGCTTGGGATTTGTTTGATCAGTAGACCGACAATGTCTGTAGCTATAAGATGACACTCTTGCATAACACATTGTAGATTTCAAAAATATTTTTGGTGTTTGTTTTTTATTTGAGGTATATAATTTGTTTTCATCTGTTCTAGAATCACTGTTAAACATTGTCATGTCAAAAAAGCTATAAATATAGAATATTGTGCAAATGTAATTGAAAAATATAGTACAGTAATCAAATATTCAGAGAAAATACAACTTTCTTAAACAATGATTAAACACAAATTATGAACCTTAACCTTTTAAAACTTTTAGCTTCATACACCAAATCATTGTGACCCTGCCTGTGAAGCCCCATCACAAGTATTAATTTGTATTTATTACATTCTGTGAAAATAGAAAGTTGATAACTTAAATATAAATAATGTCAGCGGTGGAAATCATATAGTGAAATGAATGCTTGAAATCTGTGATGTTAGTTTTCATAGGCACCATCTCAGTGACATACTGTATACTTGAGCTCTTACACACACCAATAAAATTGTAACATTTAAAAATTGCAACTACAACAATGCATCTTTTCTAGAAATTTTACATCAGTCTTAAGTATGGAAACAAAGGAAGATTAACTAATGCAACGTCAGTGTACACTGCAGAATTAGCGGCTATGGCTCTTAAATGGATTGAGGATCTGTAAAGGAGGTTTTAATATCTTCAGATTCAATGGCATCTCTATTAAGTCTTCGAGTTTTTAATGTGGGAATATTGGTTCGCTTTTTTATTTTTATTTTTTAGGTACCAGCCCATATTGGGATTCAGGGCAATGATCAAATGGCCAAAGAAGCAATTAAACTAAATAATATCAACATAACAGTAAGTTTGATAGTTTGATAGGGTGGAGGGAAAATCGCTTATTAAACAAGAATGCAATGATAAGAGGCAGATATCTTGGACTAATGCATGAAAGGAAGACATTTTTATAACACACAAAGTAAATTAAAGCAAAATAATAGCAATCATAAGTAGGAAGGAATATACAATATTTACGAGATTAAGAATTGGACATACTAGGCTCAGTGCAACATCATAGCTAAACACAATATGTCTTTGTGATGTGTGTCAGAAAACGGAGACAGTGGAGCTTAATGACGTATGAGGTATCATCAGTAAAAAATATCATAAGAGAAGTACAAGACATAGGTATTACAGAATTCACAATGTGTAATATTTTAAATGAAGGGACAAAAACGGTTATGTTATAATAGCAATAATGAGTTTCTTGAAAAACACCGCGTTAATTAATAAAATGTAACCAGTATCATGCAGATTATCATTGTCACACTCCAGTAGTGATGGGAGAAACGAAGCTTTTCGAAGCTTCGAATCAATTGAACCAATTGCTTCACAAATTGATTCAGTTTTTCGAAGCGTTCGAAACACCATTCACGCTGGCGACATCTGCTTGTCAAAATAGTGTAAAAGCAGCAAGATCTGTCCAAAAATTTTACACTTTTTACAAAATAATAGCAAGATTGTTCTAAAAAATGTTTTTAAGGAAATTAAATTATTTAATTTAATTCAGACATAATTAAACGTGTATTCTGTGTTTTTAGTTTTATTATGGCAAAAACATAATTAAAACGAACTCTCTTTTTAATTCTGCACATTTTTGTCATTAAATCTATCTATAAACAATAAGTAGACAAATTGGTAGTGTTATGGTCATCTGGTCATATGGTCACTGGTCATTTGTGATCAACTCCCCCAAGTGGTGAATCGTCGGATTTCGAAACAGTTATGACGTAATGCAGCATCGTTTGCTTAAATCACGTGACTTTGGCCAGTTTGAAACAAGCTCCGAACCACTGATTCGAAACAAAAGATTCGTAAATGTTTCGAAGCCTCATGAAGCGTGCTTCGCTACACTCCAGTACAGCAGGTGGCGGTGTGAACCTTTAAAGTTGTTTTGCAACCCGCCATTAAACCCACAAAAGAAGACGAGACAAGACGAGAGAAATTTATGACAGGGAGAAAAGACGCGATTTTAGCGTTTCTTGGAGTGTTTAAAAACGAAAATCTTGCCTGCATTCAGAAGTACAGCCCGTATTTCTACCCCGAGGAGGTGGTTCGTTATTTCTTCGGACTGTTTCATGTAAGTTTGGAGGATAAGGGCTACACAATTGTTTGTCATTAAAGGATGAGGCTTGTAAAATGACGGTATACAGTACTGTTGCTATCAAAAGGACATTTTCAAGTATCTGCTGTGTTTTTCTTTTACTTTTACTTTGCTATATTATAGTATCATACTTTTTAATCCACTACATTTCATACACCTTGATATAGTGCAGGGGTAGTGAGTAAAACAGTGTTTTTAAACAGTTCAAACACATGAAACAAATCATGCTTCAATAGAAGCAATATGATTGGCATGTGAGAGGGCTCTCCCAGCTAACAATTTCTGGTTCCCAGCACAAGTTTTTTTTTTCCCCAGAACGTTCCCTGTTGGTTAGCCAGGAAAGTAGGCATTCACTTCGCTGCCCTGGGAGCTTTACCAAGTTGCCCTGGTAAAGGCCATCCATTATAAAAGTTTTATTTGTTATATCTTAAAAAACTTACAGGGAACATTCTGTGAAGGTTCTAGAAATAACCTTCAGGGAACGTTCTGGGAAGGTTCTCTTTGGTTATAAATTGAAACCTAAAAATAACATACAGGGAACGTTCCGTGTACGTAGGTTATAAATTAAACCTGAAAATAACCTGCAGGAAACGTTCTCTTAAGGTTATTATAAATTTAACTATAGAGAACGTTCTAATTTAGTTTCCAAAAAACTAACCAAATAGGAATGTTAAGGGAACATTTCTGTGTTTGCTGGGCTGTCTCATCGCACACAAAAAATCACTCAGAATAAAAAAAACAGACTTTACGATGGGTCTAGTGTCAAGCGAGGGCTTTCATGCTTTGTTTAAAACAATTGCATCCTAATGACGAAAACATGCCCGGTTTTAAAAGTATAAAAGTAAAAGTATAGTGCAAGTGCGTGCTTCTGAGGGAGTATGAAATGGGAAACCGAAGCGCTTTCTCAAGGATTGGTGAAGGGGGGTTATATTCATTTTCTGCTTGAGTTTTCAGCTGTTTTTTTAGGCCCGGAACCGATAATGCCATTTTCGGACGAAAATTTTTGTCCGCCGAAATTTCTGTGCACCCCTACCTCCTATGAATGTTTTACTGACAAAGTCTCTCTACAATCTCCAGCCACACCTATAAAGTGATTGAGAACTTCAGTGAAGCTCCTCCTACAACAATCCACCAATAACACCGAGAGAAATCACTTCATGTGTGACAACTGAAATCTTCATGACTTATTGTTGGTGCTGGTGAAAGAGGAGCTTGAGAAGATGAGAGATCCACAACCATGCAGAATAAAGACTGAAGAAACTGAAGAACAAATAGGTTGGTTTTTATTTTTCAATCTTTATTATTCATGGTTTTAAGAATAATCCTAAAAAATTGGTATTGAGAAACATGAGTGGAAAATAAACATAAATCCATGAGATGATAACTTTCTGCATCCATAATAGATTCAGCTCAGCAAAATCAACACTGCTGGTGTATATGGTGACCACCAGCTCTGGTGTTACTCATATAAACACCAGCAGTGTTGATTTAACACTGCTGATTTTGCTGTCAGTTGAATTAGATTGAAACATCAGGTAAAACGTTTTATCCATAGCAACCTTCAGTGGATTGAATGACTCCATGCAATGCTCTACTACAGTTAAACTACAAGAGCAGAAATTGACAATAAAAATGACAATGTATTTTACATGAAAGATAACACACAACAGATACATGACACGCTGCTTTTGTTATACAATCTCAAAAGTGTTTTGTCACTATGGTTTATTAATTTTAACTCTTTACTGTCTTCATTTTAGATATGATAGAAGTGAAAAAGGAGAGTCACGATGAAGTGGATGAGAAACATCGGATTGTAAAAATAAACCATAATGTTTCACAGAAAGGAACTCTGAAAACAGAAGACATAAAGTGTGAAAAAGGTTTCAGTCAAGATGGACGCCCTGAGGATCACAATAGGACTCACAGCGAGAAGAAGCCATTCACATGTCATCTGTGTGAAAAGAGTTTCAATTATAAAAGTAAACTTGAGACTCACATGACAATTCACAATGGAGAGAAACCGCACGTGTGCCATAAGTGTAAAAAGGGTTTTGTATCTACAAGTAGCCTTGAGAATCATTTGAGAATTCACACTGGAGAGAAACCTTACAAGTGTCATCTGTGTGGAAACCGTTTCACAGTTGAATTTAGCCTTAAGACTCACATGAGAATTCACACTGGAGAGAAACCTTACACATGTCTTCAGTGTGGAAAGAGTTTTAAATCTTCAAGTGAACTTACGAGACACACAAGAATTCACACCGGAGAGAAACCACACGCGTGCCATGAGTGTGGAAAGGGTTTTGTATCAACAGGTAACCTTGAGAAACATTTGAGAATTCACACCGGAGAGAAACCTTACACATGTGGTTTGTGTGGAAAGAGTTTTACAGTTGAATTTAACCTTAAGACACACACAAGAATTCACACTGGAGAGAAACCTTACACATGTCTTCAGTGTGGAAAGAGTTTTATATCTTCAAGTGACCTTGCGAGACACACAAGAATTCACACCAGAGAGAAACCACACGCGTGCCATGAGTGTGGAAACCGGTTTAGAACCTCAGGTACCCTTAAGAAACATTTGAGAATTCACACTGGAGAGAAACCTTACACATGTGGGTTGTGTGGAAAGAGTTTTACAGTTGAATTTAACCTTAAGACACACATAAGAATTCACACCGGAGAGAAACCTTACACATGTCTTCAGTGTGGAAAGAGTTTTATATCTACAAGTGACCTTACGAGACACACAAGAATTCACACTGGAGAGAAACCACACGCGTGCCATGAGTGTGGAAACCGGTTTACAACCTCAGGTACCCTTAAGAAACATTTGAGAATTCACACTGGAGAGAAACCTTACACATGTGATTTGTGTGGAAAGAGTTTCAGAGTTAAAAGTAGCCTTGACATACATGCAAGGATTCACACCAGACAGAAACTGTTCACAAACCATGAGTGTAAAAAAAGTTTCGGAAGTAAAATTAACCTTAACCCTTTAACCGGCACAGCCCTTTTTGAGTGGGGGGTGGTGAAAAGGTGATGTGCACCTTCAATTTAATATCACTCTGGCATTTTTTTGGTCTAGAAGCCTAATTTTGGTCTTGTTTTTTTTAACGGAAGTATCTGTAGCTGGAAATATAATTTTTTTATAGCAGTTTACATTTATTTGTAATAAATAAAAAAATGCAATATTGTATTCTTTTTTTAATACATAATATTATCAAAAAACTGAGGTTTGTGTTGGTTTGCTGTTAGGTTTGCTGCATACTCTTGTCACAAATGAATAAATTACAGTTACTGCATTACTATCACTGCTAAAAGGTTTTAAAGGAACACGCCCACATTTTGGGAATTTAGCTTATTCACCGTATCCCCCAGAATTAGATAAGTCCATACATACCTTTCACATCTCCCTGCGTGCTGTAACTCTGTCTGACGCAGACCCTGCTAGCTTAGCTTAGCACAAAGACTGAAAGTGAATGGCTTCAGCTAGCATACTGCTCTCAATAAGTGACAAAATAACGCGAACATTTTTCTAATTATGTGTTGTGATTTGTAAAGTCACACCGTGTACAAATAACAAGGTGATATGAGACACTGCTACTTGGGCGGAGTGATTTGCTCGCAGCACCCGAGAAGCCCCTGGTGAGGAGCAGAGAGTTCGGTCAGAGTTGTGCAAATCACTCCGCAGTAGCAGTGCTTCACCTTCTGAGAATATAGTTCCCAGTATGTATACTGTTAAAAGATGGCTGTGTCTCATATCACCTTGTTATTTGTACACGGTGTCACTATACAAATCACAACACATAAATAGGAAAATGTTCACGTTATTTTGTCACTTATTGGGAGCAGTATGCTAGCTGGAGCCATTAGGTGTGTTCGACTTCATGCGGCGCTGCGCAGACCGATCGGCGGCTGACTTGAAGCAGTGCATTCCGGTTAGTATTTTTGTCCGACTTCAGCCGGCGCTGCAGGCACGTGACTGTGTCATATGGTTTTTAAGTACCGCGAGAGCGTTTCGAGAGTAGCCGGCTAGCTCAGCCGGTGCAGCTTCTCCAGAGCGGCTGCCCGGAGTTGTGATGACGTAACAGCTTTACGTGATTGGTCGCCTCACTGATGACAACGATCACGTGCGTTTCAAGTTTAATCCAACCTTTAGTTCCACTAATAAACATTATAAATTCATGTTTTAAAACAGGAAAAACACTTTAATATGCTTAAATATGTTATATTGTGTCGTGTAATAAAATAAAAATGAAAATAACAAACTCTATTGGTATTTTAATAATATAGGCTTGTTTCCCGTTATTTTCGGGTATACAGTATAAGCAGCAATTAAAATATTCGATATAAAATGTTTCTGGTTGCAACTTTTTATTAAAAGGTTTGTTTTTATCAAATTCAGCATCTAATTCACTTCCTTTGCGATTAAAAACAAGGAAACATGGCGCACACGTCACTACGGCAAGCAGCAGGTGTCTGGCTTGACGGCTCCGTCTTCAGCTCCTCCCTCGACTGCAAGCGGCAAACCTCGCCGATCGGTCTGCGCAGCGCCGGATGATCTCAAACACACCTATTCACTTCCAGACTTTGTGCTAAGCTAAGCTAGCGGAGGCTGTGTCAGACAGAATTACGGGACATACATAGATAAGAGAGGTATGTATGGACTTATCCAACTCTGGGGGATACGGTGAATAAGCTAAATTCCCAAAATGTGGGTGTGTTCCTTTAAGACATCTGTACTTACAGGAATACCAACACAAATGTTATTAAAGAATGGCAAATTTTCTATCAGCTCGTTTTCTGATTGGGTATCGTTTTGTTTCACATGACAATCTACAGCATGCGTGTGCGCTTGTCCTTGAGGTTCCCCCACATAAAAAGATTTCTGATCATATATAGTCAACATGTTGAATATTTCTGTTTTGCAATCGGAGCACCTCCAACGGTTCCAAGCAGATTCAGACGCTCTTAACACACCACGCACCACAGGACAATCTGATAAGATAATCGGTTCAACCACAAAGACTTTACCTAGGATTGTCGCAAGGGAGAAAATCTGCCCAAATTCAGCCCAATTAGCTTTTGGGGTGTACCGGGCTTATTTGTGAACTGCTTGTGGAAAGAGTTTTTTTCACAAGAATTAACATTGGCTGTAGGGGCTGTGGAATTTACACATAAAATTCACACTCAAAAGAGATTTAATGTGTTTCGATTGTTAAAACAGTTTTGATGTGTCAAGAATTGCTTTGTTACTGCGCTTCTGATTTTATGTTATTTTTTGGTGGTTTATAAGACCCCAGACCCCCTTCAAATAGTTAAAACATATGCAGGGACGGTTTCCAGACAGGGATTAGAATACATAAGTGCCAGTTGTTTTGCCTCAAAATGCACACACAAGTAACGTTTTTAGTTATATTTCCTAATTAAACTAAAGTGTAGTCCAGGTTTAAGATAATCTCTGTTCGGGAAACCACCTCGCAGTGCTTTATTTCATGATTTTTTTCTAATTACATGAGATCTTTTTAGAAATGTGTTTTTGATTATTGACTATGTGATGCTGACCCCAGTACTAAATTACTGTGACTTGCTTTGAATCTGTTTTTCTCACACAGAAAACTATTATATCTGCATTTACACTTGTGTTCAGAAAAGAGCAGTGTACTAATAAAAGTAAATAAAGTGCAAAACATGTTGTTATAGTTTATTTCCTTATTTCAAATGTATTGAAAACATTACACATTCAACGCATTACTATTTTATCAAGTCTGTCTTGTTCTCTAAAATGGAATCAAAGAAATTAATATTAGGCTGTGTCAACATTTTTCTCTTTAGACACAGATTTAACATCACTTTAAGCTATTAAATTACTAATTTCAGTTTCATTACCATTGTTGTTGATAACTGCTGCACATCTGCATCAAATCAACCAACTTCTGTCACCTAGAAACAGATATTTCAGCCCAGGATCCATAGTTCCGGTCAATTTTAAGGTTTTGCATCAAAAACTGCATTTTTATTGTAACCCCAGAAGTTTTCAATGGAGTTGAGATCAGGGGATTGAGCTGGACACTCCATTACCTCAATCCTTTTGTCTGGAACCAAGATTTTGCCTCATTGCTTGGGTGTTTGGAGTCGTTTTGTTGAAACACTTGTGTTCAACAATGCTGCTTTTTATAGGGACTTGCAAACAGGTTAACTTCAATCAGATATCACAGCACTCACAGATCATTTTAGATAATCTTTGATCTTTCTAGAGGCGATGAAAGGCTGCATCTTTGCCATCCTGAATATTCATCAAGCTGTTTTAACAGTAGTTGCTGATGTGTTTTGGGTTTTTAATAAAAATATTATGTTATTGGTCACTATTAGCCTATAAATGTCTAGGAGTTGAGGGAAGTTGTTCAAAAGTAATCCATTTAAATTTCAGCTATCGGATTAGATCAAAATTTCAAAATGGGTTGTTCAAAATAAATTGAATCTGAATTTGGATTGGATCACAAAATCCATTCTGGGTTTTGATCTGGATCAATTTGGCACTTTGTGCTGTTCAAAACATTTTAGTAAGCTTGGGATTTGTTTGATCAGTATTTAGTCGGAGATCTATAATGTCGCTAGATGACACTCTTGCACAACACATTGTTCGTAGATTAAAAAAAAAAATGGTCTTTGTTTTTTATTTGATGTATATAATTTGTTTTCATCTGTTCTAGAATCACTGTTAAACATTGTAATGTCAAAAAAGCTATATATATATATATATATATATATATATATATATATATATATATATATATATATATATTTGCGCAAATGTAAATTTAATTGATAAATATAGTACAGCAATCAAATATTCAGAGAAAATACAAATTTCTTAAACAAAGATTAAACAAACATTATATTGTGTGTATGAACCTTAACCCAAAAACCTTTAGCTTCATACACCAAATCATTGTGACCCTGCCTGTGAAACCCCATCACAAGTATTTATTTATTACATTCTGTGAAAATAGAAACTTGATAACTTAAATATTGACTGAGTTTGATAGTTTGATAGGGTGGAAGGAAAATTACTTTTTAAACAAGAATGCAAAGATAAGTGGCAGATATCTTGGGACTATGAAGGGAAGATATTTTTATAACACACAAAGTAAATTAAAGCAAAATAATAGCACTCATAAGTAGGAAGGAATATACAATATTTACAAGATTAAGAATTGGACATAATAGGCTCAGTGCAACATCATAGGTAAACACAATACATGTCTTTGTGATCATCTGATCTGTGTCTGAAAACGGAGACAGTGGAGCTTAATGACGTGTGAGGTATCAGCAGGTAAGAATATCATATATTAGAGGAGTACAAGAGATTTAAAAAATTCACAATGGGTAATATTTTAAATGAAGGGACAAAAACGGATATGTTAATAAAAGCAATAATGATGTTCTTAAAAACACCGCGTCTATAAATCGAATTTAACCAGTATCATGCAGATTATCATTGTCACACTCCAGTACAGTAGGTGGCGGTGTGCACCTTTAAAGTTGGTTTACAACCCGCCAGTAAACCCACAAAAGAAGACGAGACAAGACGAGAGAAATGTATGGGGAGAAAAGACGCGTTTCTTGGGGTTTCTTGAAGTGTTTAAAAACGAGAATCTTGCCTGCAATCAGAAGTACAGCCCGTATTTCTACCCCGAGGAGGTGGTTCGTCATCACTTCGGACTGTTTCATGTAAGTTTGGAGGATAATGGCTACACAAATGTTTGTGATTTGAATAGGATGAGACCTATGGATGAGACTTGAAAAATGCAGATGTAAAGTACTGTTGCTTTTAAAAGGACATTTTCAAGTATCCACTTTGTGTTTTTTTTTTTTTACTTTACTATATTATAATATCAAACTTTTAAATCCACTACATTTCATACACTTTGATATAGTGCAGGAGTAGTCAGTAAAAATACTTCAATACTTTACATCTCTGGTAAAATGTTTAATCAATTTTGAAACGTTAAAGTTTAAAACACATGAAACAAATCATGCTACAATAGATCCTGCTAGAATATATTTTCTGAAATTTTTTATGACTTGGTGGCTTTCATTGAATGTATGTCGGTTCCTCTCGTGTTCACACAGGTGTAAAAACAACTTCAATTTGATTACTCTTTAAAGTTGTTTTATGAAACATTGTTACATTAATTTTGGTGTCTAACCTTTTCATATATTCAGATTCTCTTATGATACAGTTAAATAAATAAGTAGATGAATATTTACACCTTTTGCACTTAAATTCTTAAGTGTAATTAACTTATAATCAACAAGTCATTTCAATTTTGTATTTTTTATCTTGACTAGGCATAAGTTTAAGTTTTGTACAGTGTATCTGACATAAATAAATATTAAATCCTGAAACAGATCTCTCTATGAATGTTTTACTGACAAAGTCTCTCTAAAATTTTCAGCCACACCTATAAAGTGATTGAGACCTTCAGTGAAGCTCCTCCTACAACAATCCACCAATAACACAGAGAGAAATCACTTCATGTGTGACAACTGAAATCTTCATGACTTATTGTTGGTGTTGGTGAAAGAGGAGCTTGAGAAGATGAAAGATCCACAACCATGCAGAATTAAGACTGAAGAAATTGAAGAGCAAATAGGTTGGTGTCTGTTTTTCAATCTTTATTATTCATGGTTTAAGAATAATCAATTGGTATTGAGAAACATAAATCCATGAGATGATAACGTTCTGCATCCATAATAGTTTCAGTAGAATTAGATTGAAAAGAGTTTTATCCAAAGCAACCTTCAGTGGATTGAATGACTGTGTTCTCCATACAATGCTCTTCTACAGTTAAACTACAAGAGCAGATATTGACCATAAAAATGACATAATGTACTTCACATGAAAGATAACACATAACAGATACATGACACGCTGCTTTTGTCATACAATCTCAAAAGTGTTTTGTCACTCTGGTTTATTAATTTTAACTCTTTACTGTCTTCATTTTAGATATGATAGAAGTGAAAAAGGAGAGTCACGATGAAGTGGATGAGAAACATCAGATTGTAAAAATAAACCATAATGTTTCACAGAAAGGAGCTCTGAGAACAGAAGACATAAAGTGTGAAATGAGTTTCAGTCAAGATGGACGCCCTGAGGATCACAATAGGACTCACAGCGAGAAGAAGCCGTTCACATGTCATCTGTGTGAAAATAGTTTTAGATTTAAAAGTAAACTTGAGACTCACATGAAAATTCACACCGGAGAGAAACCTTACAAGTGTCATCTGTGTGGAAAGAGTTTTACAGTTGAATTTAGCCTTAAGACACACATGAGAATTCACACTGGAGAGAGACCATTCACATGTCTTCAGTGTGGAAAGAGTTTTATATCTTCAGGTGACCTTACGAGACACACAAGAATTCACACCGGAGAGAAACCACACGCGTGTCATGAGTGTGGATACCGGTTTACAACCTCAGGTACCCTTAAGAAACATTTGAGAATTCACACTGGAGAGAAACCTTACACATGTAGTCTGTGTGGAAAGAGTTTTAAATCTGCAGGTGACCTTACGAGACACACAAGAATTCACACCAGAGAGAAACTGTTCACAAACCATGAGTGTAAAAAAGTTTCAGAAGTAAAAATAACCCTAACCCTTTAACCGGCGCAGCCCTTTTGGGGGGGGGGGATGAAAAGATAATGTACACCTTCAAATTAATATAACTCTGGCATTTTTTTTGTCTAGAAGCCTAATTTTGGTTTTATTTTAAAGAAGACACTTTAATGTTTTTTAACTGAAGTATCTGTAGGAGAAAATATATTTTTTATAGCAGTTTACATTTATTTGTAATAAATAAAAAATGCAATATTGTATTCTTTTTAATACATAAAATTATCAAAAAACTGAGGTTTGTGTTGGTTTGCTGTTAGGTTTGCTGCATACTCTTGTCACAAATGAATAAATTACAGTTACTGCATTACTTTCACTGCTAAAAGGTGACAAAATAACACAAACATTTTTCTATTTATGTGTTGTGATTTGTATAGTCACATCGTGTACAAATAATAAGCTGATATGAGACACAGCCATCTTTTAACAGTGTACATACTGGGAACTATACTCCGCCCACGTAGCAGTGCCCCACCTTCTGAGAATATAGTTCCCAGTATGTAAACTGTTAAAAGATGGCTGTGTCTCATATAACCTTGTTATTTGTACACGGTGTGACTATACAAATCACAACACATAAATAGAAAAATGTTGTATTATTTTGTCACTCATTGGGAGCAGTATGCTAGCTGGAGCCATTCACTTCCAGACTTTGTGCTAAGCTAAGCTAACCAAATTCAGCCCAATTATCTTTTGGGGTGTACCGGGCTTATTTGTGAACTGCTTATGGAAAGAGTTTTTCACAAGAATAAACATTGGCCGCAGGGGCTGTGGAAATTACACCTAAAAATTCACACTCAAAAGAGATTTAATGTGTTTCGATTGTTAAAACAGTTTTGATGTGTCAAGCATTGCTTTGTTACTGCACTTCTGTTTTTATGTTATTTTTTGGTGGTCTATAAGACCCCAGACCCTCTTCAAATAGTTAAAACATATACAGGGGCGGTTTTCCCAGACAGGGATTAGAATACATAAGTGCCAGTTGTTTTGCCTCAAAATGCACACACAAGTAACGTTTTTAGTTATATTTCCTAATTAAACTAAAGTGTAGTCCCGGTTTAAAGGAATAGTCAATTTTCTTAAAAGAAAAATCCAGATAATTTACTCACCATGTCATCCAAAATGTTGATGTCTTTCTTTGTTCAGTCGAGAAGAAATTATGTTTTTTGAGGAAAACATTGCAGGATTTTTCTCATTTTAATGGACTTTAATAGAGCCCAACATTTAATACTTAACTCAACACTTAACCGTTTTTTTCAACGGAGTTTCGAAGGACTCTAAACGATCCCAAACGAGGCATAAGGGTCTTATCTAGCAAAACGATTGTCATTTTTGACAAGAAAAATAAAAAATATCCACTTTTAAACCACAACTTCTCGTCTAGATCCGGTCGTGATGCGCCAGCGTGACCCCACGCAATACGTCATGACGTCAAGAGGTCACAGAGGACGAACGCGAAACTCCGCCCCAGTGTTTACAAGTGTGTTGAAATAGGACCGTTCCTATGTTGTTGTATGTCAACTGATACTAATTAATGTCTTTGTGTCAGTTTATTGTTTACAATGGTCCGCAAATGTGCGTTTTATATATGTAACACGTGACCTCCCTACGTCACTACGCATTTACGTTAGGTCACGCTGGACCGGACCTAGACGAAAAGTTGTGGTTTAAAAGAGCATGTTTTTTATTGTTCTTGTCAAAAATGACAATCGTTTCGCTAGATAAGACCCTTATGCCTTGTTTGGGATCGTTTATAGTCTTTTGAAACTCCGTTGAAAAAAACTGTTAAGTGTTGAGTTAAGTATTAAAGGTAGGGTAACAGATTTGATCCTGAAACATTTTTAGTTATGCTGGTTAAAAGTCTCCTCACATCCTGATAGCAATCACTGTGTTAAGTTGTTTAAATGTATTTGTAGAAATTTATGTCATCTGTGAAAGGCGTAGGACCAAAAAATGTTCAACAAATCATAGATTTTATAAATTCACAATGGGTAATATTTTAAATGAAGGGACAAAAACTGATATGTTTATAAAAGCAATAATGGTGTTCTTAAAAACACCGCGTCTATAAATCGAATTTAACCAGTATCATGCAGATTATCATTGTCACACTCCAGTACAGTAGGTGGCGGTGTGCACCTTTAAAGTCGGTTTACAACCCGCCAGTAAACCCACAAAAGAAGACAAGACGAGAGAAATTTACAGGGGGGCAGGGTTTCATATTTTATTGAAGCTTCCCTGGACGCCGCCATTGCTTAGCGAACACCCATCTGCTGTTAGCATCCCATTGACTCCCATTCATTTTGGCGTCACTTTGACAGCGAATAACTTTACATCTGAGGCGTTTAAAGACTCCATTTGTCCATTAATTATTTCTAAAGAAACACGAAAATGTATAAAAGGCTCCATTACCATGTATCTTACGTTATGTCCCAGTAGAAGCAGTTTTTGTAAAAATAGGCTAACGATTGCGTCATAACCTGCAACTTTCTGTCGCACAGTAGAGAAATTACCGTATGGACTGGGAGAGAAGCTCACAGGCAATCTTTTACTGACTATGAGGCAATCGGGTGGACGTGAAGGCATAAAGTCAAGGGAGATTACTAATCAGAATACTAACCAAAATGTGCTCCTGTTCACGCTCGCCGTCTCTGCAAGATTCAGTAGGTGATTCAGATTTCCCGTGGCACGGCAATTAGAAGACTTACAATTGCCAGACAGGTTGCTCACGTGACATCCACGTCATTGAGCTCAGTTTGAGTCTGCGCAGTACGCTCGACACCCAGGAAGTGCGTGCTTCTAATTGACTTCACTTGTCTCCGTTGAATCCAATGGGGTCGCTGTGTCCATTTCTTTTACTGTCTATGGAAATTTATGGGGAGAAAAGACGCGATTTTAGCGTTTCTATGGTTTTTTTTTTTTGTGTGTTTAAAATCGAGAATCTTGCCTGCAATCAGAAGTACAGCCCGTATTTCTACCCAGAGGAGGTGGTTCGTCATCACTTCGGACTGTTTCATGTAAGTTTGGAGGATAAGAGCTACACAAATGTTTGTGATTTGAATAGGATGAGGCTTGTAAAATGCAGATGTGAAGTACTGTTGCTTTTAAAAGGACATTTTCAAGTATCTACTTTGTGTTTTTCTTTAACTTTGCTATATTATAATATCATAATTTTAAATCTACTACATTTTATACACTTTGATATAGTGCAGGAGTAGTGAGTAAAAATACTTCATTACTTTACATCTCTGGTAAAATGTTAAAACCATTTTGATACGTTAAAGTTTAAAACCCATGAAACAAATCATGCTACAATAGATCCTGCTAGAATACATTTTCTTAACTTTTTTATGACTTTGTGGCTTTCATTGAATGTATGTCAGTTCCTCTCGTGTTCACACAGGTGTAAAAACAAGTTTTGACATCCAGAATGTTTCAATTACACTTTTGAGTTTTATGAAACATTACTACATTGTCATTATTTTTTGTTGTCTAATTGAGAATTTCCTCATGTTCAGAATCTTCAGATTCTCTTGTGATCCAGTTAAAGAAATAAGCAGATGAAAATGTACACCTTTTGCAGTTATTAAGTATAATTAACTTATAATCAACAAGTCATTTAACATTTTTTATCTTGACTAGGGATAAGTTTAAGTTTTGTACAGTGTATTTGACATAAACAAATATTAACTCTTGAAACAGATCCCTCTATGAATGTTTTACTGACCAATCCTCTCTAAAATCTCCAGCCACACCCATAAAGTGATTGAGACCTTCAGTGAAGCTCCTCCTACAACAATCCACCAATAACACAGAGAGAAATCACTTCATGTGTGACAACTGAAATCTTCATGACTTATTGTTGGTGCTGATGAAAGAGGAGCTTGAGAAGATGAGAGATCCACAACCATGCAGAATAAAGATTGAAGAAACTGAAGAACAAATAGGTTGGTGTCTATTTTTTTTATATTTTTCTTTGAGGGTTGAGGAATAATAAAGCTTTAATGGATTAAGTGTCTGTAGTTACATCAGGAAAACAGAAAATTGGCATTTAGATTCGAGAAACATAAGGGAAAAAACTCAAATCTGTGAGATGATAATTTTCTGCATCCATAATAGATCCATGTAATGCTCTACTACAGTTAAACTACAAGAGCAGATATTGACAATAAAAATGACATAATGTACTTTACATGAAAGATAACACATAACAGATACATGACACGCTGCTTTTGTCATACAATCTCAAAAAAGTTTTGTCACTCTGGTTTATTAATTTTAACTCTTTACTGTCTTCATTTTAGATATGATAGAAGTGAAAAAGGAGAGTCACGATGAAGTGGATGAGAAACATCAGATTGTAAAAATAAACCATAATGTTTCACAGAAAGGAACTCTCAAAACAGAAGACATAAAGTGTGAAAAGAGTTTCAGTCAAGATGGACGCCCTGAGGAACACAATATGACTCACAGCGAGGAGAAGCCATACGCATGCCATCATTGTGACAAGAGTTTCCCAGATACAACTCAACTTATGGTACACATGAGGTCTCATGCTGGAGAGAAACCTTACATATGTCTTCAGTGTCAAAGGAGTTATATGTGTCCAAGTAGCCTTAAGACACACATCAAATGTCACAACAAAGAGAATCCTTACAAGTATCATCTGTGTGGAGAGATTTTCACATTAAAATCTGACCTTAATATACACACGAAAATTCACAGTGGAGAGAAATCAAATACGTGCCATGAGTGTAAAAAGACTTTTGCATCTGCAGGTAACCTTAAGAAACATTTGATAATTCACCCTGGACAGAAACCTTACACGTGTCATCTGTGTGGAAATAGCTTCACAGTTAAATCTAGCCTTAAGTTACACATAAGAATTCACACCGGAGAGAAACCGTTCACATGTTATCTGTGTGGAAAGAGTTTCAAAGATGATTCTAGCCTTAAGAGACACACAAGATTTCACACCGGAGAGAAGCCACACGCGTGCCATGAGTGTGAAAAGAGTTTTACAACTGCAGGTAACCTTAAGACACACATGAATATTCACATCGGAGAGAAACCATTCACATGTCATCTGTGTGAAAAGAGTTTCAGAGAAAAAATTACTCTTGAGACTCACATGAGAATTCACACTGGAGAGAAACCTTACACTTGTTTCCAGTGTGGAAAAAGTTTCTCAGCTGAAAGTAACTTTAAGAGACACGCAATGATTCACACTGGAGAGAAACCGTTCACATGCCATAAGTGTAAAAAAAGTTTCAGAAGTAAATGTTGCCTTAAAACACACATGACAAAGCACAGTAAAGAGAAACCTTACTCATGTCTTCAGTGTGGAAACCGTTTCAAAAGTCAAGGCGCTGTAAAGAAACACATGATAATTCACACCAGAGAGAAACTGTTCACATGTAATCACTGTGGAAAGAGTTTCAGAAGAAAACCTACCCGTAGAAAACACACGAAACCGTTTGCATGTCCTCAGTGTGGTCAGTGTTTTATGTGAGAAACAAGTTTTAGAAATCACCAGCGCTTACATACTGAAGATAAGACATTTAACTCTTCTGGCATTGCATCAGAAGATACACACGAATGGTCATGAGTGGACTTTCAGATGTAAAGTTTTAAAGGTATGGCGGAACATTTTCCAGAATTTTAGAAAAGAACCTCCCTCCACTTTTAAAAAAAATGCACATGTGCAACAATCTACCTGCTCCTGAGAGGGAACGCTAATTAAACGTGTGCACGAGAGAGCATGCACGAGCCTAGTTATTCTCATGCACGCTCTGTTTACAAGTTGCTGTCATTATTATATTGATCGATTGAGTCGAATGATCTGCAGTGGAGAAGTAGCTTGTTGCATTTGTGTAATAAATACTGTGGTGAACACATTGGAATTATCAAAATGAACACATGAGGTTTTAGAATATATCAGCGTGATTCCTTTTACCATTTGGCCATAAGGCTACTTTAGACAAATTCAGATGTTTACTTTGTGTGACTTGTGCCAGGGCCACCATCCCTAATCATAGCTTACATCAACTTTTACTAGCAGTGATTTTAAATGGATTTCTCCAAATAGCATGCCAGACTTTA
Organism: Paramisgurnus dabryanus; assembly: GCF_030506205.2. Taxonomy (NCBI): domain Eukaryota; kingdom Metazoa; phylum Chordata; class Actinopteri; order Cypriniformes; family Cobitidae; genus Paramisgurnus; species Paramisgurnus dabryanus. Next base: position 6,860,418 of record NC_133339.1, read on the forward strand.
CCTGTCGAGTAGAAACTTTGTGATTGAGGCATCAGTGGGAAGCCCAAACTGTGCTTTTAGTGCACAAAATATTCTCTCAAAAACACTCTGGTCTTGTTTCTTTTCCAGACCCTCTTCAAATAGTTAATAACATATGCAGGGGCGGTTTCTCAGACATGGCCATTTTTTTGCCTCAAAATGCATATTTGTTAAAACTAATTATATTTTCTAATTAAACTAAAGTCTAGTCCTGGCTTAAGCTATTCCCTGTTTGGGAAACCACCCTGCAGTGTTTTATTTCTTGCCTATTTCTAATTACATGAGATCTTTGTAGAAAATGTGTTTTTACTTGATTATTGACTAGATGTGATGATGACCCCAGTAATAAATGTTATTACTTTCACATGCTTCGAATCTGTTTGGCACACAGAAAACTATTATATCCGCATTTAGACTTCAAAAAAGAGCAGTGTACTTATAAAAGTGAATATAGTGCAAAACGTGTTGTTGTAGTTTATTTCCTTATTTCAAATGCATTGAAAACAGTACACATGAAAGGTTTTTTGTGTGTGTGTTGGGTTTTTAATAAAAATATTATGTTATGGTCCCTATTAGCCTATAAATGTCTAGGAGTTGAGGGAAGTTGTTCAAAAGTAATGCATTTGGATTTCAGCTATCGGATTAGATCAAAAATTCTAAATGGGTTGTTCATAATAAAAAAATTGATTCTGAATTTATTTTGATTGGATCACAAAATCCAGTCTGGGTTTTGATCTCGATCAAATCGGGACTTTGTGCTGTTCAAAACATTTAAGTAAGCTTGGGATTTGTTTGATCAGTATTTAGTCAGAGACCTACAATGTCTGTAGCTATAAGATGACACTTGCACAACACATTGTTCGTAGATTTAAAAAAAGGTGTTTGTTTTTTATTTGATGTTATAATTTGTTTTCATCTGTTCTAGAATCACTGTTAAACATTGTCATGTCAAAAAAGCTGAAAAATATATATATACCATTACCATTACCAATGGTTTTGGACAAATATGTAATTTAATGTGAAACGTTGTAAGTGTCGATATGAGGCACATCAAATTCTCATGTGAGCGGTGTTTCAGCAATCAGCGCTGCACTTGGATGAGGTTCAAGCGGATCATTTATATTTCGAATAACTAATGGCGTAATAACGTGTTAGTACATAGCCTACATGCCGGTGAACACTGAACAGCAATGCATGCATGATGACCTTACATTACTTTTATGGTTACATGGTCATACAGATAAAAACGTTGTGGTTCTGTAAAGTAATATTTAAAACATGATGCCCCATCGGTTTCTTTGCGTTTGTGGAGCGTGTTACAAAAAAAGAACTGAAAATCGTCATATCATTTTAAATTCGTTTTGTTACTTATTTCGTGTATGCCTATTAAATTTCCTCTAAACACAGAATAGCTGCAGGTGCGTGATGTGACTGACCATCATCATGTTCTGTTGTTTTTAAGATATTTTAGATAATGTTTATAAAAGAGTCACATTGTGAATCAAGCAAGGAATTAATTTATTTAAATAGTCTGTCTGCCCCAACGAGCTGCAGTTGTGGCGGAATGAAAGTAGAATGAAACACTTGTATGGAAAGCCAAAGTAGTCACAAACGCCTGGTCGGGCGTCTGATTGCATACTGACACGTCAAAAGCGTGCGATTTGGCAGCAAAACGCGTGCTTTCCCAGCGGGCATATGACCGACCTTCAACGTTGAAATTTGGTTGAAATTAAGTCAGTTGTTTGTTCAACGTTGAAACAACGGTGAATGGTAAACGGTTGAAAAAGGTTAATAAAATGCTTAAAAATCAACGTTGAAATTTGGTTGAAATAACGTCAGTTGAACAAACGTGTACGCTCGCCTGCCGTCTGGCCAAAATCCCATAGTATTCAGGCGTCAGACGTCGCGGTCACGTGAACGTCCGGATAACGTACGTGCGGTTGAACGTCCGGATATTAAATACTATCATCTTTACAAAATCGTCCAGAAACTGCCTACAGACTCTGGCCAAATGAGGTTGTGCATCATGTATCAGGAGGTCTCTGCACTGCACCAGCATAAGATCTGACAATAGATCTGAAGATTTAATCTCGATATTTCATAGCACGTAGAGGTCTGTGAGACCCTCTGAGAATGTTCCTCCCTAAACCACTCTTGCTGTTGCCTGTCCAATGTATCTGTTTTCAATTGTATTTGCACCAAAATATGTATAAAGTTACACTCACTCAGTTTTACAATCACTTGTGCTCGGGTGATTGATATTCCTGAAGGTTATCTGACTTGGTGTAAAGCTGTGATGATTTTCTTAATTTTTTGAGCAGTAATATATTTATATATATATATATATATATATATATATATATATATAGAGGGTAGTACATGTAATCAGATCCCATAAATCAAGAACTTGTATTTAAATTACATTACATTTTAAAATATATGTGTATTCTATTAATCTTCACATACTGTATATAAAGCATTGTAAGGTGTCATTGAGTCATTCCCATCATTGATGTTTTCTAACAAAATGTGCTTGCAACGCGGTGTTAACTGTGGTGAAATCTGATCTAAATACATATTTTATGGCTGATATGATGTTTGTTTATTTTTGCATACATGTCAAATGCACTTAAAAACATGTCTTGTTTAAAATTGCCATATATTTTCTTGCTCTTTGTACTGTGTCAAAATAGTACAATACTATCCTACTTAAATATGTGATATCAAATAAACATAGGTCAAATGTAGATGTAATCAAAAAGTACTCATATAACATTACACAAAATGTGTAATCTAAGGGGCCAGTCACACCAAAAGCGCTTTAAACGCTTGCAAACGCAAGGCGCGACGCACTGCTTTTTTTTTTTTTTAAAAAGAGCAGTGCCACGTGGCTTTTCATATTGCTAAGCAACCACCGAGTCAGCTTCAAAATATTGAAGCGTGAGCGCTCTTTTGCTGTTAACTGTCATATAAGCAGAAACTTTAAAAAGATGGCGCTTGCTCTGACCTTGTTTGAGGGTGAGAGGTGCACAAACACGCAGGAGAGAGTGAGCGAGTGGAGTCCGGTTCTTTAAAGCAGCTGTAAACTTTCCTCACCACAACGTAAGGCCCGCCTCTCCACTCATTCGATTGGACAATGCAAAGACGCGAATGACGTCGGGCGCTTCTCCGCTCTCAGTGTTCTTTCAAAAACGCGTGCGCGGCAGGCGGCAAAAAACCGCAAGGCGCTCGCGCGCATAAACAGCGCGCAAACGCGCCCTGCCCATAGAATATCATTCAAAAAAGGCGCCTGCAACTGCCATAAACGCTTTTGGTGTGACTGGCCCCTAACAGATTAGGTTACTGACTACAAATTTTGGCATGTAGTTTGTAATCAGTAACTGATTACAATTCTTATGTAATCTACCCAGAGCTGGATATATACAATATTTCCATATAAAGTGGAAGATGGTTAAGGTGGTAGTGAAATAGGTAGGTCTAAAACAGAAGAAACCTAAAAAGAAAAAAGGTTGTTATTTAATATTTTTCTGAAGATGTGATGAGTTGATTGGGATGAGGTTAGAAGTGCTGGAAAATATGTAGTGTTTGGTGTGCCTTCAGGAAAATATTTTGGGAACATTGACTGTGCCTTTTTGTTTTGTAAAATACAGTAAAAATGTGTACAAATAAGTATTTAAAAGGAGTGCAAAGTGAGTTTAACGTATAGTACAGTATTTAAATTTCTGTTGTGTAGGTCTACTGTAAAATGTTTGGGTAAGATTTGGTAGGCCTACTTTAAAGTATTTGTATGTCTGTTAATGACCCTTAAACCTCAAAGATTATAAACAAAATGATATTTCCCCTGAATCAAGTTAATAGGGGCCAAGCACCGAGGTGCAAGGACCCTATTGTTCTTCAAAGAGACATTACATCTTTGATGTCTTTCAGGTATGAAGTTTTTCCTCTATTTGGTAAATACACTTTAAATCTAGATATCGTATTGTTTTTAAATGATGATGATGTATGGTTTCAACTATTCTTTTTACTGTTTTTATTTTTATATTAATTTTATTGTGTAAGCTGAACAGCACATTGGTGAACATTGTTGTGTTTAATGGTGCTACAGAAATAAATTGACTTTGAATATCCACAAGGTGGCGCTGTGATCCACCTTGTTTTGTCAGTGCCAAACAATGGATTATGTAAAAAAAATTGGACAATAAATACTTTATGGACAACACATAAGAGAGGCCATACACTGATTTTATGCAAGGCATTTTTTTATTTACATCATGTGACTTAATACGTGAAGAGAATCTGTAAGATTGTACTGTTTATGCCATGTGTTGCTATAATATTGAATAGATGTGCCTTTGGGTAAGATATTTCTCAACTGATTATTTTAACTTTTTTGTCATTAAAAGTGTAACAGGTTTAACATGTAATTATAATAAAAAAATGGCCCGGACGTAGCTTCACACGTACGTAGTATCACACGTTCATTGATTACGACGTCTGCTCATGGAAAAGTACGCGACCAATCGGCACGACTGATTGCTTAGTTTGCACAGCAGATGAACAAATCACACCTCTACACCTCATATGCTGTTTCCATCTGAACTCCAGTCGCCCGGTCGACACTGCCACTGTTTTTTGCTCTACGTGAGCGTGGCGCACACTTGAGGGGAAGCTCTATTTGTCCCGCTGTTTGGAAAAGAGCTCCGTGTGCGTCCTGATGTTCCGCCAATGCTGAAAAGCTGTGTGTTTATGTAATTTTTCTGGCTGTTCTATGTTTTTTGTTTTGTTAGTTGTTTGTGAAAATCTTTCGTCCTCAACCTTACAAGTAGTTGCCTGCGGCACGTGAGTGCAGGGGCATTAATAAATATTTAAATGGTGCTTTGACTCGCGTGTCCTTTTTATGTTGCGTGAACCCTATACCCCCCTTACAATAAAAATTTGAGGGGTTTGTAACAATCTTCAGATTCAATGGCATCTCTGTTAAGTCATGAACTCAATCATGCAGAAATTATATATTGACAGAAATTTTGATAAGTTTATATAGACTAAAGAATGTGGGAATATTGGTAAGTTGTTTTTTTTGGGGGGGGGGGGTACCAGCCCATGTTGGGATTCATGGTAATGATCTGGTAGATCAAATGGCCAAAGAAGCACTTCAACTAAATAATATCAACAGTAAGTTTGATAGTTTGATAGGGTGAAAGGAAAATCACTTTTTAAACAAGAATGCAAAGATAAGTGGCAGTCATATCTTGGGACTAATGCATGAAGGGAAGATATTTTTATAACACACAAAGTAAATTAAAGCAAAATAATAGCACTCATAAGTAGGAAGGAACAATATTTACGAGATTAAGAATTGGACATTTAGGCTCAGTGCAACATCATAGGTAAACACAATACAGGTCTTTGTGATCATCTGATCTGTGTCAGAAAACGGAGACAGTGGAGCTTAATGACGTGTGAGGTATCAGCAGGTAAGAATATCATAGATTAGAGGAGTACAAGAGATTTAAAAAATTCACAATGGATTATATTTTAAATGAAGGGACAAAAACTGATATGTTAATAAAAGCAATAATGATGTTCTTAAAAACACCGCGTCTATAAATCGAATTTAACCAGTATCATGCAGATTATCATTGTCTCACTCCAGTACAGTAGGTGGCGGTGTGCACCTTTAAAGTTGGTTTACAACCCGCCAGTAAACCCACAAAAGAAGACGAGACAAGACGAGAGAAATGTATGGGGAGAAAAGACGCGATTCTAGCGTTTCTTGGGGTTTCTTGAAGTGTTTAAAAACCAGAATCTTGCCTGCAATCAGAAGTACAGCCCGTATTTCTACCCCGAGGAGGTGGTTCGTCATCACTTCGGACTGTTTCATGTAAGTTTGGAGGATAAGGGCTACACAAATGTTTGTGTTTGAATAGGATGAGGCTTGTAAAATGCAGATGTAAAGTACTGTTGCTTTTAAAAGGACATTTTCAAGTATCTACTTTGTGTTTTTCTTTAACTTTGCTATATTATATCATAATTTTAAATCTACTACATTTTATACACTTTGATATAGTGCAGGAGTAGTGAGTAAAATACTTCAATACTTTACATCTCTGGTAAAATGTTTAATCAATTTTGATACGTTAAAGTTTAAAACCCATGAAACAAATCATGCTACAATAGATCCTGCTAGAATACATTTTCTGAACTTTTTTATGACTTTGTGGCTTTCATTGAATGTATGTCGGTTCCTCTCGTGTTCACACAGGTGTAAAAACAACTTCAATTTGATTACACTTTAAAGTTGTTTTATGAAACATTGTTACATTAATTTTGGTGTCTAACCTTTTCACATATTCAGATTCTCTTATGATACAGTTAAATAAATAAGTAGATGAATATTTACACCTTTTGCACTTAAATTCTTAAGTGTAATTAACTTATAATCAACAAGTCATTTAAATTTTTGATATTTTTTATCTTGACTAGGCATAAGTTTAAGTTTTGCACAGTGTATCTGACATAAACAAAAATGAACTCTTGAAAACAGATCCCTCTATGAATGTTTTACTGACAAAGTCTCTCTAAAATCTCCAGCCACACCCATAAAGTGATTGAGACCTTCAGTGAAGCTCCTCCTACAACAATCCACCAATAACACAGAGAGAAATCACTTCATGTGTGACAACCTAAATCTTCATGACTTATTGTTGGTGCTGGTGAAAGAGGAGCTTGAGAAGATGAGAGATCCACAACCATGCAGAATAAAGACTGAAGAAACTGAAGAACAAATAGGTTGGTGTCTGTTTTTCAATCTTTATTATTCATGGTTTAAGAATAATCATAAAAAATTGGTATTGAGAAACATAAATCCATGAGATGATAACGTTCTGCATCCATAATAGTTTCAGTAGAATTAGATTGAAAAGAGTTTTATCCAAAGCAACCTTCAGGGGATTGAATGACTGTGTTCTCCATGCAGTGCTTCAATTAGCAGAAATTGACAATAAATAATAAATGACATAATGTACTTCACATGAAGGATAACACACAACAGATACATGACATGCTGCTTTTGTCATACAATCTCAAACGCGTCACTCTGGTTTATTAATTTTAACTCTTTACTGTCTTCATTTTAGATATGATAGAAGTGAAAAAGGAGAGTCACGATGAAGTGGATGAGAAACATCAGATTGTAAAAATAAACCATAATGTTTCACAGAAAGGAGCTCTGAGAACAGAAGACATAAAGTGTGAAAAGAGTTTCAGTCAGGATGGACGCCCTAAGGATTACAATAGGACTCACAGCGAGGAGAAGCCGTTTACATGTCATCTGTGTAAAAAGAGTTTCAATTATAAAAGTAAACTTGAGACTCACATGAGAACTCACACTGGAGAGAAACCACACGTGTGCCATAAGTGTAAAAATAGTTTTATATCTACAAGTAACCTTGAGAAACATTTGAGAATTCACACTGGAGAGAAACCTTACAAGTGTCTTCAGTGTGGAAAGAGTTTCACAGTTGAATCTACCCTTACGAGACACACAAGAATTCACACCGGAGAGAAACCTTGCACATGTCATCTGTGTGGAAAGAGTTTCACAGTTGAATCTACCCTTAAGACACACATGAGGATTCACACCGGAGAGAAACCACACGCGTGCCATGAGTGTGGAAACGGGTTTACAACCGTGAGTACCCTTAAGGCACACATCAGAATTCACACTGGAGAGAAACCTTACACATGTGATTTGTGTAAAAAGAGTTTCAGAGTTAAAAGTAGCCTTAACATACATGCAAGGATTCACACAGAAACTGTTGACAAACCATGAGTGTAAAAAAAGTTTCAGAAGTAAAATTAACCTTAACCCTTTAACTGGTCCAGCTCTTTTTGAGTGTGGGGTCGTGAAAAGATAATTTACACCTTCAAATTAATCTCACTCTGGCATTTTTTTGGTCTAGAAGCCTAATTTTGGTCTTGTTTTAATGAAGACGTTTTTTTTTTAACGGAAGTATCTGTAGCTGGAAATATAATTTTTTTATAGCAGTTTACATTTATTTGTAATAAGTAAAAAATGCAATATAGTATTATTTTTAATACATAATATTATCAAAAAACTGGGGTTTGTGTTGGTTTGCTGTTAGGTTTGCTGCATACTCTTGTCACAAATGAATAAATTACAGTTACTGCATTACTATCACTGATAAAAGGTTTTAAAGGAACACGCCCACATTTTGGGAATTTAGATTATTCACCGTACCTTTCTCATCTCTGTGCGTGCTGTAACTCTGTCTGACGCAGCCCCCGCTAGCTTAGCTTAGCACAAAGTCTGGAATTGAATGGCTCCAGCTAGCATACTGCTCCCAATAAGTGACAAAATAACGCGAACATTTTCCTATTTATGTGTTGTGAATTTGTATAGTCACACCGTGTACAAATAACAAGGTGATATGAGACCAGGGATGTGATTTTTCCGGATTAATCCGGAATTCCGGATTTTCCGACCTGAAAATGTGACCTACGTGAACCATGCAGATATGTAAAAAAATTTAAAATAGGGGGGAGGGGGGTATCTCACAGCCGTCGCCATGGTAACCCGGGACGGAACCACAATCGCCGTCCCCGCGCAACAGGGCCACACCGGGCAGCACGTCAGATGACAAAGATATGCATTTTCCTTCCTTTCCAAGTATCAACAAGGACGTGTTTCCGACCGTTCGCAAATGGCGAATGGCGAAGTATGATTGTATTCACCATTCACCAATCAGACCCGATCGTTTCTCTCCTCTCTTCTCCTCATTTGCGACGTTTGGCTGTCACTCGCGTGACGCGAAACAAAGAGGCAAACATATACACGTCGGTTTACTTGGTGGATTTGGAGCGGCAATTTTCACAGAAATGAGAGGAAAAACGAGCGCCATTGCAGAAAATCCTGGTGGCGCCTGAGAGAGGGATGATGCAACAATATTGGTTCAGAAAAAAAGGCAAGGAAATAAGTTACCTCTGAACGTTTCTTAGGCCCTGTCCCAAATGGCGCACTTCATGTGGACTTTCGGTCTCGTAGCCTTAAATTGCGCGTTCTCGCTTAGTCTACGAACCGTAGGGTGTCCCATCTGTCATTTTTACGCTTTGAAGTGTGCTCATCAGCGCCTCCTTTGCCCCCTTGATGCGGTCTTCAGCGAAGCCCGCACTGCAGCAGGCTTCGCGCACTTTGCCAACCCAGAAGTCCTTGCGAAAGGGCAATCAGACCAATCAGACGACGGAAGGGAGGAGTTCACACTGACGGGCAACTTCTCTACCTATTTCCGGTGTGATGCTCGAGTCTGTCCCAAAATACGACTCCGGTGCACCCACGTGGACTCGCATCAAGGGTCCCTAAAGTCTGGACTACGTGATGTCATCAAAGTGTGGACTCTGAGGAGGACCACAAGTCCGGAGTGTGCCATTTGGGACAGGGCGTAAATCGGAAGGCTGCAGCCTCCGGAGGTCTCATGCAGGTTGCATACGTCATCGAGCCTGGTTTAACCTAACTGAGCATTACATTCGGAAGTCATAAACATATTACAACAATTTACGATTAACTAAGAATAATAGTAAACTTCATAATTGTTAATATTGTGACTCTTTTTGAGTCTTGATGACGTATGCAGCTTAGAAATGCGACCTCCGGAAGGCTGCAGCCTTAGGATTGAGAAACGGCCTCTGTATCATCGTTTGTTTCAAAGGTTTCGTGTTTTTAAAGTTTTAAGGTTGACCAGTTTGATTAAAATAAATAGCTCCTGTATTTTTTTGTAAAATTGCTTTTATTTATTAGTGTCAACCTTCTATTGTTTATGTTTAACAAAGTTACTCATCTACAGGGGTCTAAAATTAGAAAAAGAGACCTTTTAAGACCCTTTATTATAACTAAAGGTCCTGTGTAGCACATTTTACAGATATTTGTATTAAAAAAATACTCTGGTAAAAATAGAAGTACTGATCTAACTTCTTTACTCAAGTAAAAGTATCAAAGTACAGGCTTGGAAATTTACTTAAAGTATAAAATTAAAAGTAGCCATGCCTTTAGTTCTTTATAAGCCATTGCCTACATTTTATTTGGATGTCTGCAAAATAGGCCTTTTGACATGAACATTTGCATGTTGCACATTTAGCTGTTAAAGTTGTGTAAAAATGCAAAACAAAAATAAGTTAAAACATATTTTTTATCATGGTTGTTGATATAGAGAGAGGTGGTGATGGAGCAGTTGACAAGACACTTGCTTTTGATTCCCACTTTTACACATCCACCAAATAAGTTGTTATGTGTCATACTTTACAAAAAAGCTGCATGTTGCACATCTAGCTGTAAAATAAATTAAAATGTGTTTTTTTTTGTTCAAATAAGTTGTTATGGGTCCTACTTTACTATCCGTATAGATCCGCCACCAGTTTGATTGGCGTGTGTGTGTGTGGGGGGGTTCTCGATATATTTTCCTGCTTTTTTTGTCCTTAGCCAATCACATGCCTGTATGAGACACAGCCATCTTTTAACAGTATACACACTGGGAACTATATTCTCAGAAGGCGAAGCACTGCTACTTGGGCGGAGTGATTTGCTTGCAGCACCCGAGAAGCCCCTGGTGAGGAGCCGAGAGTTCGGTCAGAGTTGTGCAAATCACTCCGCCCACGTAACAGTGCCCCGCCTTCTGAGAATATAGTTCCCAGTGTGTATACTGTTAAAAGATGGCTGTGTCTCATATCACCTTGTTATTTGTACACGGTGTGACTATACAAATCACAACACATAAATAGGAAAATTTTCGCGTTATTTTGTCACTTTTTGAGAGCAGTATGCTAGCTGGAGCCATTTACTTCTAGACTTTGTGCTAAGCTAAGCTAGCGGGGGCTGCATCAGACAGAGTTACAGCACGCACAGAGATGAGAAAGGTATGTATGGACTTATCTAACTCTGGGGGATACAGTGAATAAGCTAAATTCCCAAAATGTGGGCGTCACACTCAAAAGAGATTTTATGTGTTTCGATTGTTAAAACCGTTTTGATGTGTCAAGCATTACTTTGTTACTGCGCTTCTGTTTCATGGTCGTTTTGGGGGTCTATATGACAAATAGTTAAAACATATGCAGAGGTGTTTTCCAGACAGGGATCAGAATACATCAGTGCCATTTGTTTTGCCTCAAAATGCACACACAAGTAATGTTTTTAGTTATATTTCCTAATTAAACTAAAGTCTAGTCTGGGCTTAACCTAATCCCTGTTCGGGAAACCACCTCGCAGTGTTTTATTTCATGATTTCATGAGATCTTTTTAGAAATGTGTTTTTGATTATTGACTATGTGATGCTGACCCCAGTACTAAATTACTGTGACTTGCTTTGAATCTGTTTTTCTCACACAGAAAACTATTATATCTGCATTTACACTTGTGTTCAGAAAAGAGCAGTGTACTAATAAAAGTCAATAAAGTGCAAAACATGTTGTTATAGTTTATTTCCTTATTTCAAATGTATTGAAAACATTACACATTCAAAGCATTACTATTTTATCAAGTCTGTCTTGTTCTTTTAAATGGAATCAAAGAAATTAATATCACGCTGTGTCAACATTTTTCTCTTTAGACACACATTTAACATCACTTTAAGCTATTAAATTACTAATTTTAGTTGCATAACCATTGTTGTTGATAACTGCTGCACATCTGCATCAAATCAACCAACTTCTGTCACCTAGAAACAGATATTTCAGCCCAGGATCCATAGTTCCGGTCAATTTTTAGGTTTTGCATCAGAAACTGCATTTTTATTGTAACCCCAGAAGTTTTCAATGGAGTTGAGATCAGGGGATTCAGCTGGTCACTCCATTACCTCAATGCTTTTGTCTGGAACCAAGATTTTGACTCATTGCTTGGGTGTTTGGAGTCGTTGTCTTGTTGAAACACTTGTGTTCAACAATGCTGCTTTTTATAGGGACTTGCAAACAGGTTAACTTCAATCAGATATCACAGCACTCACAGATCATTTTAGATCATCTTTGATCTTTCTAGAGGCGATGAAAGGCTGCATCTTTGCCATCCTGAATATTCATCAAGCTGTTTTAACAGTAGTTGCTTATGGGTTTTGGGTTTTTAATAAAAAAATATTATGTTATCCCTATTAGCCTTTAAATGTCTAGGAGTTGAGGGAAGTTTTTAAAAGTAATCCATTTGAATTTCGGCTATCGGATTAGATCAAAATTTCAAAATGGATTGTTCAAAACAAAACAAAAAATGTATTCTGAATTTAGATCACAAAATCCAATCTGGGTTTTGATCTGGATTAAATCAGCACTTTGTGCTGTTCAAAACATTTTAGTAAGCTTGGGATTTGTTTGATCAGTATTTAGTCAGAGACCTACAATGTCTGTAGCTATAAGATGACACTCTTGAACAACACATTGTTCGTAGATTTCAAAAATATTTTTTGTTGTTTGTTTTTTATTTGATGTATATAATTATATAAATATATATATATATATATATATATAAAGTGCAAATGTAAATTTAATTACAAAAAATAGTACAGTAATCAAATATTCAGAGAAAATACAACAAAGATTAAACAAACATTATATTATGTGTATGAACCTTAACCCAAAAAACCTTTAGCTTCATACAACAAATCATTGTGACCCTGCCTGTGAAACCCCATCACAAGTATTTATTTGTATTTAATACATTCTGTGAAAATAGAAACTTGATAACTTTAATATTGACTGAGCAAGATCATGTCAGCGGTTGAAATCATAAAGAGAAATGAATGCTTGAAATCTGTGATGCTCTTTATCTCACAATGAGATTTGAAACTTTAGTTTTCACAGGCACAGTCTCAGTGACATACTGTATACTTGAGCTCTTACACACACCAATAAAATTGTAACATTTAAAAATGGCAACTACAACAATGCATCTTTTCTAGATATTTAACATCTGTCTTAAGTATGGAAACAAACGGAGATTAACTAATGCAACGTCAGTGTACACTGCAGAGCTAGCAGCTATATAAATGACTCTTCAATGGATTGAGGATCTGTAAAGGAGGTTTTAATATATTCAGATTCAATGGCGTCTCTGTTAAGTAATGAACTCAATCATGCAGAAATTATATATTGACAGAAATTTTGATAAGTTTATATAGACTAAAGAATGTGGGAATATTGGTAAGTTTTAGTTTTTTTGGGTACCAGCCCATGTTGGGATTCATGGTAATGCGATGGTAGATCAAATGGCCAAAGAAGCACTTCAACTAAATAATATCAACGTAATATCAACAGTAATTTTAATAGGGTGGAAGGAAAATCACTTTTTAAACAAGAATGCAAAGATAAGTGGCAGATATCTTGGGACTAATGCATGAAAGGACATTTTTATAACACACAAAGTACATTAAAGCAAAATAATAGCAATCACAAGTAGGAAGGAATATACAATATTTACGAGATTAAGAATTGGACATAATAAGCTCAGTGCAACATCATAGGTTAACACAATACATGTCTTTGTGATCATCTGATCTGTGTCAGAAAACGGAGACAGTGGAGCTTAATGACGTGTGAGGTATCAGCAGGTAAGAATATCATAAATTAGAGGAGTACAAGAGATTAAAAAAATTCACAATGGGTAATATTTTAAATGAAGGGACAAAAACGGATATGTTAATAAAAGCAATAATAATGTTCTTAAAAACACCGCGTCTATAAATCGAATTTAACCAGTATCATGCAGATTATTATTGTCACACTCCCGTACAGTAGGTGGCGGTGTGCACCTTTAAAGTTGGTTTACAACCCGCCAGTTAACCCATAAAAGAAGACGAGAGAAATGTATGGGGAGAAAAGACGCGATTTTAGCGTTTCTTGGGGTTTCTTGGAGTGTTAAAACGAGTATCTTGCCTGCAATCAGAAGTACTGTCCATATTTCTACCCCGAGGAGGTGGTTCGTCATCACTTCGGACTGTTTCATGTAAGTTTGGAGGATAAGGGCTACACAAATGTTTGTGATTTGAATAGGATGAGACCTATGGATGAGACTTGTAAAATGCAGATGTAAAGTACTGTTGCTTTTAAAAGGACATTTTCAAGTATCCACTTTGTGTTTTTTTTTTACTTTACTATATTATAATATCAAACTTTTAAATCCACTACATTTCATACACTTTGATATAGTGCAGGAGTAGTGAGTAAAAATACTTCAATACTTTACATCTCTGGTAAAATGTTTAATCAATTTTGAAACGTTAAAGTTTAAAACACATGAAACAAATCATGCTACAATAGATCCTGCTAGAATATATTTTCTGAAATTTTTTATGACTTGGTGGCTTTCATTGAGTGTATGTCGGTTCCTCTCGTGTTCACACAGGTGTAAAAACATCTTCAATTTGATTACTCTTTAAAGTTGTTTTATGAAACATTGTTACATTAATTTTGGTGTCTAACCTTTTCACATATTCAGATTCTCTTATGATACAGTTAATGAAATAAGCAGATGAAATTTTACACCTTTTGCACTTAAATTCTTAAGTGTAATTAACTTATAATCAACAAGTCATTTCAATTTTGTATTTTTTATCTTGACTAGGCATAAGTTTAAGTTTTGTACAGTGTATCTGACATAAACTAAAATGAACTCTTGAAAACAGATCCCTCTATGAATGTTTTACTGACAAAGTCTCTCTAAAATCTCCAGCCACACCCATAAAGTGATTGAGACCTTCAGTGAAGCTCCTCCTACAACAATCCACCAATAACACAGAGAGAAATCACTTCATGTGTGACAACTGAAATCTTCATGACTTATTGTTGGTGCTGGTGAAAGAGGAGCTTGAGAAGATGAAAGATCCACAACCATGCAGAATAAAGACTGAAGAAACTGAAGAACAAATAGGTTGGTGTCTGTTTTTCAATCTTTATTATTCATGGTTTAAGAATAATCAATTGGTATTGAGAAACATAAATCCATGAGATGATAACGTTCTGCATCCATAATAGATTCAGTAGAATTAGATTGAAAAGAGTTTTATCCAAAGCAACCTTCAGTGGATTGAATGACTGTGTTCTCCATTCAATGCTCTACTACAGCTAAACTACAAGAGCAGATATTGACAATAAAAATGACATAATGTACTTCACATGAAAGATAACACATAACAGATACATGACATGCTGCTTTTGTCATACAATCTCAAAAAAGTTTTGTCACTCTGGTTTATTAATTTTAACTCTTTACTGTCTTCATTTTAGATATGATAGAAGTGAAAAAGGAGAGTCACGATGAAGTGGATGAGAAACATCAGATTGTAAAAATAAACCATAATGTTTCACAGAAAGAAACTCTGAGAACAGAAGACATAAAGTGTGAAAAGAGTTTCAGTCAAGATGGACGCCCTGAGGATCACAAGAGGACTCACAGCGAGGAGAAGCCGTTCACATGTCATCTGTGTATAAAGAGTTTTAGATTTAAAAGTAAACTTGAGACTCACATTAGAACTCACACTGGAGAGAAACCACACGTGTGCCATGAGTGTAAAAAGGGTTTTGTATCTACAAGTAGCCTTGAGAAACATTTGAGAATTCACACTGGAGAGAAACCTTACAAGTGTCTTCAGTGAGGAAAGAGTTTCACAGTTGAATGTACCCTCGAGACACACAAGAATTCACACTGGAGAGAAACCACACCTGTGCCATGAGTGTGGAAACCGGTTTTGAACCTCAGGTACCCTTAAGAAACATTTGAGAATTCACACTGGAGAGAAACCTTACAGGTGTGATTTATGTGAAAAGAGTTTCAGAGTTAAAAGTAGCCTTAACATAC
Source organism: Paramisgurnus dabryanus (assembly GCF_030506205.2). Classification (NCBI taxonomy): domain Eukaryota; kingdom Metazoa; phylum Chordata; class Actinopteri; order Cypriniformes; family Cobitidae; genus Paramisgurnus; species Paramisgurnus dabryanus. The sequence continues at coordinate 6,876,280 of NC_133339.1, forward strand.
ATGCAAGGATTCACACCAGAGAGAAACTGTTCACAAACCATGAGTGTAAAAAAGTTTCAGAAGTAAAATGAACCTTAACACTCTAACTGGTGCAGCTCTTTTTGAGTGGGGGGTGATGAAAAGGTGATGTGCACCTTCAAATTAATATAATTCTGGCATATTTTTGGTCTAGAACAAGCGTGCCGCACAAGCCCTGAAAAGTGAAGCCAAAACGTCTCGATTGTTGCACTTCAATTATCTTTTTTCCAAAGCTGGTTTCTGTCATTTACTGTAGTTTTTATCACGCTGATGTAAATTCAAGTGTTTGTTTTTAAAATAAGTTTTAGTTATTTAATGCTATAAAACGGTGGTGTCACATCATGATTGACAGCTGTGATATGCCGTTCTGCGAGGGCGGGGCCTTGATTTTGCGGCTTTACTTCCTGCTCACTACTGTGCAGGACTGGTCCCGAAATCGCTACTGTGCAGACTCAAGATGTCAGCGTAGGGCTGGGCGATATGACTCAAAAAATTATCGAGAAAATGTTTTCCATATCAGTCGATATCGATAATTATCATGATAAATAACAAATCTTTACTCCTGTCAAATTTAAAGGCAGATTTTTGCTCCTGAATGAAAATTGTAAAAACCAGACAGTTAATAATGGTTTTAAACTACTTTTTATTCAGAACATGACAAATACAAAAACTAAAATCTTGTTTTAATGCATCTGTATTAAATGTAAATCTATTTGTTATGAAATCAACACATTTCTGACACAAAAGCAGCAGACTACTGTCCCTTTAAGACCCAAGACAGACTGCTTTAAGTTTCAATATACTGAGTAACAGCTGTTTGTGTTCACTTAAACAAGAAAGAAAACTTAGTTCAGTGATCACGCGTGTGTTATACATATACGAGCTATACACGCTGATAAATGGATGTCAAGGGTGTCACTTTGCTGTGGGAGCGCACATACCCTAACACTATATTCACTGCAGTGGTGGATCTGCTGCTTTTCCTCAGTTTCCTGAATTTGTGAATGTCCTGTAAATATACTTTTAAAGCTGGGCGGACGTGTGCGTGCGCAAGGCGGACGCTGAATGAAAGTAAAGTATACTGCACGCACCTGTGTCTGCTGTGTTTGACGAACCCTGTTTGCGCGTCCAACATTACACACAAGAAAATGTTTCCGCGCATTTGGATTCCGTGATTCCGTCCGCGTTATCCGCATCGCGAAAATCATAGGTCTCTACTAATAAATAAATAACTTGCCTCATCTTCCACTCCTTCAAGTCTGACTGTCACTGTAAACCAAGAGTGCGTGCCGCATCCGGAAGTGCTCGCGCAACATTACGCACAGTGCTTAAACATTATCGATCACTTATCGAACGGTCCTTATCGTTTTATCGAAACAGTTTATATCGGTAAAATTATCGTTATCGAATTATCGCCCAGCCCTATGTCAGCGATGTATCTGGACATTGGCGGCTTCACTTTTCACCAATGGAGGAGAGCGTACCGGTGTCGTCCATATTTTTTACAGTCTATGGTCTAGAAGCCTAATTTTGGTCTTGTTTTAAAGAAGACACTTTAACGTTTTTTTACCGAACTGTAGGACAAATAATATATTTTTTTCATAGCAGTTTACATTTATTTGTAATAAATAAAAAATGCATTATAGTATTATTTTAATACATAAAATTATCAAAAAAGAACTGAGGTTTGTGTTGGTTTGCTGCATACTCTTGTCACAAATGAATAAATTACAGTTACTGCATTACTTTCACTGCTTAAAGGTTTTGAAATATGAAAACTACATTCATAGACCTTTCCAACAATATGTAGTTTGTTATGATAGATTAACATTTACATGAAAAATATTGAAGTAAACTTAGGTGTCCCTGTTTGCATGTCCTCAGTGTGGACAGTGTTTTATGTGAGAAACAAGTTTCAGAAATCACCAGTGCTTACATTGTGAAGATAAGACATTTAACTCTTATTGTATTGCATCAGAAGATACACACAAATGGTCATGAGTGGACTTTTAGATGTAAAGTTTTAAGCCAAGGCCACAACAAAAGATTTTTTAAATCTTATCAGGTCTGAGACCACAAACATTATGAGAAAAAACTTTAATTTACCAGTTTTGTTCCTATAGTATGTGGATTACCGGTATGTGGTCATCACACCACACCACACATCTTCAATTTCCCTCCACACAAGTTCACAAACAATGCAAGTCTTGACGGAGAACACGGACGTCTCACAATGTCTCTTATGGTCAAACGTGACTTCACAGTAAACAAACACAATGGACAATGGTCATAAAGAACTGGCATTAATACTCTGGACTACTTTTTACATCTCTGATGTCCATCTGACTTTGGACTGTGCCTGTGCTACGTCATAACTGTAGTTGTTATGGTTTCATCTTTTATCAACTTGCTTTCTGACTGGGTATTGTTTTGTTTCATGTGACAATGTACAGTGTGCGTGTGAGCTTGTGTTATAAAAAGAGCAGTGTACTAATAAAAGTGAATATAGTGCAAAACACGTGGTTATAGTTTATTTCCTTATTTCAAATGTATTGAAAACATTACACATTCAAAGCATGACTAATTTATCAAGTCTGTCTTGTTCTTTTAAATGGAATCAAAAATGATATTAACCCTCAATTGCTCCTTGGGGTCTATGTGACAATTCATAAAAAGGTTCTCTTCATCTTAGAGATTACAATTTTGTGACTTTTCCAAAATAATCTATCTATACATACACCAAAAAACCCACAGATTATTTTTTAGAAAAACAATTTGTAAGAAGTTTCTTAATCATACTCCGTCTCAATGCATTGCTCAACACAAGCGTCATGTTGATCTTCAGATGATAGCTCTGTTTTGAGGAGCGTGGTTGGACTAGAGACCAAAAATTTAAACATTTATGTTAAGTAAATATTTACTCAGAATGAAATGAGAATTTTGTTGCTTTTCTTGAAAGGTTTGTTTCATTCATGACAGTAACCTCACAGTGAAAATACATCCATCAATGTTAATGTTAGAGTCATCAGCCTATTAATTTTCTTGTTTTAGTCACAGTGTTAATAGAGCTGTTGATAAACCTCATTATTCCAGACTGATAGTTCCCATTTACACCCAATTCATTAAGGTGATTTTCTAAAATCTCATTAAATTACTCACAAAGCAAATGTTTGTGATTTGAATAGGATGAAGCTTGTAAAATGCAGGTGTGAAGTACTGCTGCTTTTAAAAGGACATTTGTTTTTCTTTTACTATATTATAATATCATACTTTTAAATCCACTACATTTCATACACTTTGCTATTGTGCAGTTACTTGTGTAAAGAGTAAAATTACTTATTTACTTTACATCTCAATTTTGCTACATATCACTGCATTATTGTCAAATGTGCATGTGCTTAAGATTTTCTTGAGATACAGTTAAAGATTTAAGCAGAGATTTGCACTTAAATTCTCAAATATAACCAACTTGGATTTACAAGTAATTAAATTTTTTAATCTTGATCTTTAGGGATGAGTTAGATTTTTTACAGTGATCTGAGATAAACTAGAAATATTAAATCCAGAAACAGATCCCTCTATGAATGTTTTACTGACAAAGTCTCTCTAAAATCTCCAGCCACACCCATAAAGTGATTGAGACCTTCAGTGAAGCTCCTCCTACAACAACAACAATACACCAATAAATGCTGGAGTCAAACACAGAGAGAAATCACTTCATGTGTGACAACTGATGTTTTTTTTTCCCCATTAAAAATATGCAGTTTAAGTTTGAGTGACGTCACTTAGTGGCGCTGTCGCGTCCGACCCTCTCAGTTCTGCACGTGAGTGGAGAGAGTCGATCAGGTTTGTTTTTGCATCTCTGTACGATGGATAAAATTAGTGATGGGAGAAACGAAGCTTTTCGAAGCTTCGAATCAATTGAACCAATTGCTTCGAAAATTGATTCAGTTTTTCGAAGCAGTTCGAAACCCACACACGCTGGCGACCCCTGCTGGTCAAAATAGTGTATAAGCAGATGTGTCCAAACATTTTACACTTTTTTTTTACAAAATAATAGCAAGATTTTTATTAAAATATGTTAAAAAAATTATTTAACTTAATTAAGACATAGTTAAAAGTGTATTATGTGTTTTTAGTTTTATTTAAGGCAAACAAATGAATAAAACTAACTACCCTTTTAATTATGCACATTTTTGTCATTAAATCTGTCTATAAACAAAAAGTAGACAACATGGCAGTGTTATTAGTCAGAAGGATGGATGTTTTATGAACTTTCATAATAAAACTGACCCGAGTTCACCTAAACTTGTTAGACACTGGTCATGTGATCAACTCCCCCTAGTGGTGAACCATCGGGTTTTCGAAACGTTTCGAAACAGTTATGACGTAATGAAGCCTCGTTTGCTAAAATCACGTGACTTGGGCCAGTTTGAAACAAGCTCCGAACCACTGATTCGAAACAAAAGATTCGTAAATGTTTCGAAGCCTCATGAAGCATTGCTTCGAAAACGACCATCACTAGATAAAATATTAATCAGAGCACAAATATGAGTCAATATCAATGTCAGAAGTGCTATAAAGATGGATTGATGGATATATATATATGATTTTCTGGTAAAAGTGAAGCGCATTTATCAAGTTTTAGAAGCGGTTTTAATGCGTTTGTTTAATGTTGCCCACGTGCCAATTTAGAGCGCGAGGTTTCCTGTTGATTTGAGTTTTATATTTAAATGATTGAATGAATGTGTTCTCTGGGAATTGATCCATGCAATGCTCTACTAAAGTTAAACTACAAGAGCAGAAATTGACAATAAAAATGACATAATGTACTTCACATGAAAGATAACACATAACAGATACATGACACGCTATGGCAAGCCGTTTTAACTTTTATTCATTGTGTTCTTGATATCAACAATTCAGTTTTCACTAGTTAAAATTGTAATTCTTGATATCAGATATTACATTTCTACTAGTATCAATGGCAATTCTTGATATCAGCAATTACATTCCCACTAGTAACAATGTTAATTCTTGATATCAGCAATTTTATTCTTGATATCAACAATTACATTTCCACTAGTAACAATGTTTATTCTTGATATCAGCAATTTAATTATTGATATCAACAATTCAATTCTTGATATCAACAATTCAATTCTTGATATCAACAATTCAATTCTTGATATCAACAATTAAGTTATTAGGGCCCGAGCACACCGGGGTGTGAGGACCCTATTGTTCTTCAAGGAGTTATTATTATTATAATTTTTTTTCTTTTTCTCCGACTTCAGCGGGACTTTAGAGGGCCTAAACATACTCGAAAACTCATGAAATTTTGCACAGATGTCAAGAGTGATGAAAATTTACATGTGGTGTATGCTTTAGAATTAGGCGTGAGAAAATGGCTCTATAGCGCCACCTACAAATTTTCAACGAAGCAGCCCTCGGACTGTGTTTGACGTACAATTACGAAATTCGGTACGCGTCTGTAGCATGACAAGACCTACAAAAAAGTCTCTTGGAGCGAAGCCGTAAACCAAACAGGAAGTCAGCTATTCTGAGTTATTTTTGTGATTTGGGCGCAGTTTTTGTCATTTCCAGGCGTCATACTTTAACTAACTCCTCCTACAGTTTTCGTCGGATCATCTTCATATTTGGTGAGTGTCATCTTAAGGCCTTTGTGATGCTAAATTGCGAAGGATTTGACTCTACGTAAAAATTTGTCGGTTCTGGCCCGACAAAGTTTGATGTTTTCCAATGAAACAGGAAGTTGCTGGAACTCATGCATACAGTGTCCGATCTGTCCCAAATTTCACATGATTGCTAAGAGTCCTGACCTGAACACATCTACATAACAATTTTCATTTATAGCCATAGCGCCACCAGCTGGCAACCTGAAGGAACATGTTTTAGCGCCACTTTCAAATATTGAATGAAGCAGCCCTTGGACTGTGTTTAACTTACATGTACGAATTTCGGTATGCTCATGTATTATTACAAGCCCTACAAAAAAGTATCTTGGAGCAACGCCCTAAACCAAACAGGAAGTCAGCTATTTTGAATTATTTCTCAGATTTTGGCTCAGTTTTTCTCATTTCCAGCGGTCATACTTTAACTAACTCCTCCTACAGTTTTCGTCGGATCATCATCATATTTGGCGAGTGTCATCTTAAGGATGCGAAGGATTTGATTCTATATTAAAATTTGTGTCTGTTTCGGCCAGCCAAAGTTTGATGTTTCGCTATGAAACAGGTTGCTGGAACTCAGGCATACAGTGTCCGATCTGTCCCAAACTTCACATGATTGCTAAGAGTCATGACCTGAACACATCTACATGTCAATAGTCACTTATGGTTATAGCGCCACCAGCTGGCAACAGGAAGTGACATGTTTACAATGATTATCCAATGTCTGATCTGTCCCAAACTTCACATGATTAATAAGAGTCCTGGACTGAACACATCTACATGTCAATAGTCACTTATGGTTATAGCGCCACCAGCTGGCAACAGGAAGTGACATGTTTACAATGATTATCCAATGTCTGATCTGTCCCAAACTTCACATGATTAATAAGAGTCCTGAAGTGAACACATCTACATGTCAATAGTCAATTATGGTTATAGCGCCACCAGCTGGCAACAGGAAGTGACATGTTTACACTGATTATGCAATGTCCGATCTTTCCCTAACTTCACATGATTAATAAGAGTCCTGGGGCCCGTTCTTCGTACGTCACTAACTCAGTTAGTTGGATTTGATTGTTGATGATTTGGCATGATCTTGGATCGTTTGGTTCTTCGAAGCTCATTCTAAACTTGCTGTCATAGCAACAGGTCCGTAAGCTCAAACCTGCTCGGGAGCAGGCTTATTTCATGTAAACAAGATTAGTTTGTACCTTTTTAAGCGGATGTGATACGGAAAGTCTGACGCAGTCGCGTATTCTTCATTATACAAGCGCAATCTGCGTAAGATGCATGATTAATATAAAGAGCTTGTCAAATTCAACACGTAATAAAAAAAGAATATATTAATTAAATCTTTTAGCGATGTTATTTAAAAAATATATAATATAACAATTATATTTTTTCTGTACTTGTGCGACTTGTTTTTGTGTAACAGGTGTTTGATTATTACACTGTAAAATGTAATAGCTAACTTTACTTAAAAATAAATAGTGATCATAACTAGTTGCTCCATAATTTGTTGACTCTACTAGCTTACAATAAGTTGACACAGCATTTTGGTGAGGAGAGTAATTAAACTTATCATACTTAAGTAACCTTTACTTGAGAAGTATGAGTGTCTCCACACACTCCCAACACTTGGTGGCGGTAATGCACCATGCTGGATGCCAACCGCCAATACAAATCAACGAAGAAGAGATTGCACATGCGCAGTTCCTCCTGAGACGTTGGATTTGAACCATCACGCGGCAAAAGAACGTTTGTCTGGATTTGGTTTGAAGGTAAGAGCATGCAAAATGTTAATTTGGAGAGGCCATGTATGTAATACTTCAGTCTGTTTGTAGGTTAAATGTATTTCTACAATTTAGTAAAGTCAGGACTATGTTCTGTTAATGTTCTGAGTTGAGTTTTGTTTGTGAGGTAAGGTTTAAGCTAAAGCTAGCTAACCACCTTGTCATTGTCCCACCTTGTAAATCTCAAATTTCTTAAACTGTAAATATGAATTCATATCGCCAAATGCAATGTGCTTGTTAACTGTTGCGTGCATCGGCTATAACTGGCGATGGCACAGTAAAACTTTAACTTATCTGCTAGCTCAGCTGTTAAGCAGGAGGTCTGGATCAGAATATTCATATTCATTCGATTTTTAATTTTGAGATTCGAATATTTTTTTCTGTTTTTAACATTAGCATTAATGCAGAGACTGCCAAGCAGGAAGTGCACTTCACGCTCCCGCTCAAGGTTTGTAACTTACTGTTAATGTACTCCGATATTAAAGGTGGGATATATTTTTCTATTGAAAGGGCATTTGGTATTTTTGTGATTTTAAAATAATAAAGGTTATATTTATTTAACATTTTGGCCCAAGCAGAAAATTAAGGGCACCTCAACTCAGCCTGCAATTATTTAAAATTTTCCCAAAATAACTGCATTACTGAAAATACTAGATTACTAAACCTATGCAGTTGCTGCACATGTCATTATGCACAATTAATGAAACTTTCTGAATAGAAAGTTATGATATGAACCAAATAACCATACAACCCCCTTGACTAATTCTAAGCATAAAATACATACATATACAATTTGTTATATTCAGATAGCCTGTTGTAATGGAATGAGTAGCAGGGCAATATACATACATGTATCCTTTATGCCTTACAAAGAAAGCGTTCATTAGAGCTGATTGGATGCACAAGTTGCAGTAATATATTCATTTTCGAGGTTTGTGTAATACTAGTTTTCTGGCCAGTGTGACCTAGTGATTTGTTATTAAAACGCATCCAAAATGACTTCATTAAATGCTCATTTGTCTGTTTCTTTAGGTTCTGTCAGAGTTCTTTCGCTTAACCAGCAAAAACCTCAAAATCGAGTTTTTCAAAGAACTGGACAAACAACTCCTCGCTGTCTTGACATTTTCAAGTCCAAGGGTGGATGTACCGGCCAGATACTTAAGGCGTATTTGCATCATCAAATCGCACTGGGGGTAAGTTTCTCATGCACATTAATGATTTAATGGTGTCAGCAAAATAGTGTAACCACATTGTATTTTCAGAGCTGTTAATTGATGGTCCTTGACCATTTATGGGTGCTATGTATGAAATTATCTTTCAGAATACAGATGTTACTGCTAAGTGAACAGCAGTCCTCCGTGGCCTTCCCATCCTCCTTGGAGATGAGAACAAAGACTTCTTCAAGACATACTTTGTAAGTAGTTTCAGGTGCTAGTTAACAGTGGCCGAGTAGGCTTGTCACGATAGTCGGTGTAACAGTGATTACCAGTGTGTCAGCCTCTTACCGGTTAGATCACTTGCCCACCGCGACACCGTCTTTCACCGTCGTTTTGATATTTTTTTGTAATTAAATCATTTAGTTTCGTTAGAGACAGCAAACATGAATGTGTCTTCTGCCTGAATTCAGCAGAGCTGAACGCGCATCATCACAGAGCAGCCGGTGTCAGATTTCATTTATTCCTGTCAGAGTGTGTGAGGCGAGCGACTGACCAGACGATGGCAGAAGCCGTATGCTTACTCATTTTTGTTATAATATACATATATGATGTTTAATGTAAGCGAGATCGTTTTGTTGTTGCGTTTTTCATTACAAATAATAATAAACCCATCATTCAAGCAACCCATTATAGAGGAGTAGCCGGATGCTCTCCTTGGGACTGGCAGGTTCTGAAGTACCTGTGCACATTGACTCAAGCACTTAATTAAACCAGCTGTTGCGCTCGCATTGCATGCAAATTCATATGAGATTTAAAGGAGTAGTCTACTCATTTTCAATATTAAACTATGTTATTGCCTTAACTAACTATATCCCTCTATCATCTGTGTGCGTGCACGTAAGCGGTGGAGCGCGCTGCGACACTTCGATAGCATTTAGCTTAGCCCCATTCATTCAATGGTACCAATCAGAGATAAAGTTAGAAGTGACCAAACACATCAACGTTTTTCCTATTTAAGATGAGTAGTTATATGAGCAAGTTTGGTGGTACAAAATAAAACGTAGCGCTTTTCTAAGCGGATTTAAAAGAGGAACTATATTTTATGGCGTAATAGCACTTTTGTGAGTACTTCGACTCGCCTGAAAAGTCCGCTCCCCTTCTCCCTCTCATAATGGGAGAGGGAGGGTGTGACTGCGCCGAGTCGAAGTACTCCCAAAAGTGCTATTCCACATTAAAATATAGTTCCTCTTTTAAATCCGCTTAGAAAAGCGCTACGTTTTATTTTGTACCACCAAACTTGCTCGTATAACTACTAGTCTTAAATAGGAAAAACGTTGATGTGTTTGGTCACTTCTAACTTTATCTCTGATTGGTACCATTGAATGAATGGGGCTAAGCTAAATGCTATCGAAGTGTCGCAGCGCGCTCCAGCGCTTACGTGCACGCACACAGATGATAGAGGGATGTATCAACTCTTCTTAGTTAAGGTAATAACATAGTTTAATATTGAAAATGAGTAGACTATTCCTTTAAGACAGCCTACGCAAGCGCTGCATTTAAACAGTTGCATCTAATTCAAATTAAAAAAGTAAGCCCCTCCCACCCTGTGAAACCGGTATCATCGGGGTTGTCACGCACCGATTAACCGGTGGGAAAATTCTGTCACCGCAGCAACCCTATGGCCGAGAGGGGTCACAACTCATGCATTGCAAATGCCACAGCACCTCCAGATTTGGAAACAACAGTGTCATAAAAGTGGCCTATTATTTTCATATATGCCATATGCAATTTCGACATGCAATGCAAACTGCACAGTAGTAGAGTAGAGCTGGGCCATAAATTGACTGCAATACTCATGCGTATCTTATCAGTAAAGCTGGTTTCATGATTAGTAATAAGTCGCCATCACCTGCTTTCAAATGCAGCAGCATTTACTACACAGAGGCGTATTTTACTGAGAAGCTAGGCAAAATCGTGTTCGTAATCGTGAAATTTCACCTCTGATAATGCATGAGATTTTGCCGAGCTTCTCTGTGAAATACGGCTCTGTGTAGTAAATGCTGCTCCACCTGAAAGCAGGTGATGGTGATTTACTATTAATCACGGAGCCAGCTTTACTGATGAAATGCGCATGAGAATCGCAGTCGATTTCTCGCCCAGCCCTACTGCTCAGTACAATGTGTAATGCATAGGTTATGCTTATTGGAAATTTAAGTTAAAAGGACCTCTGGCTAGTTTAACAAATTAGCCTTTTTGGGTTAGCCCTAACGTTTTGCCCCACAAACGTGATAGATGAACACTCCAATGTTTTCGTTGTAGCGATATTTTAAGAAATGTTTACCCATAATGCATTCTGGACTGATGTAGATGGCTCCAAGCGCTGCTACAAACACAAGGCAAATTAACAATAACGTTATCAAGATAAGCTATTACCTCAGTTAGCGAGTGAAATATACCTTCCTCCGTGTTTACGGCATGTTGAGGCTCAAATTGGAAAGGCTTGAATGGCAGACATTTCGCTCGCTAATTGAGGTAATCGCTTTACTTGATAATGTTATAGTTTATTTGCCTTTTGTTTGTAGCGGCGCTTGGACCGGTCTACGTCACGGTCCATAATGCATTATGGGTCAAACAAACAATGGTGACTTACTAGTAAAAAGGTTGTCTTAAAATATCTCGCTACAACAAAAACATTGGAGGTGTTGTTCTATCACGTTTTTGGAACAAATGGTAGGGCTAACTCAATAAGGTCTCAATAATGTGTCAAACTAGCCGGAGGGTACATTTCATAAGCTTCCATTAGGGTATGATGTTTTGTTAGCAGCAAGCATAAAAGAATCCGTCATATGACCCACTCCCCCACCATCCTCGCATACCCTTCTCACCTTTTTTTAACCCTTGACCAGTTTGCATGCTTGTTTAATGGTACACATCTTCAGGTGTTAATGAGAGGGTTCTACTTATCTCACAAATGACCAGTGTAAGAGTGAAATGATTATGTACAAAAATGTCAACTGTCCTCTGGGACAACAGCAAAGCCTTGTTAGAATTGTAGGTATTTTTTCTTCTCATATGTTGTTTCCCTGTTGAATATGGCTTATCCATTTTACAGAACTGTCAATAGAGTGCAAGGTTTGTGTTATCACATTGTAGAATAGCTAACTGTTGTCATCAGCTAATGCCTCTTCAGATGTAAATATGAGCAGATGTGAGATACCCTCAATTGGTCCTGATCAGGACTACCTATCAACCTTTAGTTTAGTTTAGTTTATTTATTTATAGAGCACACAAATTACAGCGTGGCGCTGTCCAAGGTGCTGTACAAAGGCAATTTTAAGAACGTCATCAACAATACATTTTAAGGAAAGAAAAACAATAACAAATATAAATAAAAAATAAATAAATGTATAATTTAAGATTATAAAATGTTAAACATGATGTGTAAAAGACAACACTGCACTAATCTTCTTTCTAGTGGCTGCTTTGTGTTTTCTACCTAAATGCAAGGTTGTATATCAATGTGGAATTGTGTAATAATATCTCATGTAATTGTGTTTTTAGGACTGTGATGAACCTGAACTGGCCAACACCTCCACTGAGATTCTAACAGTAATTTCTGAAGGTACCCCACCTCAAGGAACACACCAACATTTTGGGTTTTTAGCTTATTCACTGTATCCCCCAGAGTTACATAAGTCCATACATACCATTTTCATCTCTGTGTGTCCTGTAACTTTGTCTGACGCACCCACCGCTAGCTTAGCTTAGCACAAAGATTGTAAGTAAATGGCTTCAGCTAGCATACTGCTCCCTATAAGTGACAAAATAACGCAAACATTTTCCTATTTATATGTTGTGATTTGTATAGTCACAGCGTGTACAAATAACAAGGTCATATGAGACACAGCCATCTTCTAACAGTATACATACAGGGAACTATATTCTCTGAAGACAAAGCACTGCTACTTGGGTGGAGTGATTTGCTCGCAGCACCAGAGAAGCCCCCTGGTGAGGAGAGAGTTGTGCTAATCACTCCGCCCAAGTATCAGTGCTTCATCTGAGAATATAGTTTCCTGTATGTATACTGTTAAAAGATGTCTGTCTCATATGACCTTGTTATTTGTACACACTGTGACTATACAAATCGCAACATATAAATAGGAAAATGTTTGCGTTAATTTGTCACTTATTTGGAGCAGTATGCTAGCTGGAGCCATTTACTTCCAGTCTTTTTGCTAAGCCAAGCTAGCGGTGGGTACGTCAGACAGAGTTACAGGACGCACAGAGATGAAAAAGGTATGTATGGACTTATCTAACTCTGGGGGATACGGTGAATAAGGTAAAAACCCAAAATGTCTGCGTGTTCCTTTAAGGCCCAAAATTCAATCACTGAAAAATCTACTGTGCAGTGAGTAGTGAAGTTCTTTGTTTTTTACACACACACACACACACACACACACACACACACACACACACACACACACACACACACACACACACACACACACACTTACATTTATGGTGTATCTACATTATTGATGGAAATATATATTTTTTTGTCATTTGGTCTTGGTTTTGTGTAATGGTGAATGTGTGATTTGTTGGGTTTTTATGTCTTTTTTCAAAATTCAAATTCTCTCTTATTGGATGTGCAGTTCACTGTATTGTTCTGTTTCAATCAAATAAAGTGTTTCATTGATTCATTCAAACTGTTGTCTCTCTTTGTTTCAACAACTTAAAACTTTTGAGTAAAGTTTACTTGAATATTTTAAGGCAATCGGTTTCCTAAGATTTCCTTAGTATTGTGAACACTTAGCCTTGTAAGGATAACTTGCCTTAATGAGTACTGCTAACTGAACATAACTCAGTTGTCTGAACTGACATTTCCTTAGTGACGGGAGCTAATGATTTTTAAGTTCACTTTACTACCATGACATGAGTTGTCTGGACTAAAATTTTTTTTGTCATCATAACTAATGATTTTGCGTTAACTGTACTCAAGTGTACTACCATGATATGAGTTGTCCTTACACATTTCTTCTCAGCTACAACAACTTAAAAATTGATTGTCAACTTTACTTTAAAAATTTGAGGCAATCGGTTTCCTAAGTTTTTTTAAGTAAAGTCAACAAATTACATTTTACAGTGTATTCTTAAACGAATGAGAAGACAAACACGCTGATCACATTCATTTTAAATTTGTTTAAAATTTAAAATTTCCTTAATAAAAACAGCAATTAATCATACCCAGCACTAATAGATGTTATGTAAAATAAAGACTATTACTCAGTGTGAAATAATTTTCATTTGAATAAACTAATCTCCTATTTTAGTTTTGTCTTTAGATTGTCAAGTAGCTTACAGTGTCATGCATGAAAGGTTTTTCGTTTAGTAATTTCTATCTGTTCTATCTTTAAAACGTTGTCTACAAATATGCTACCCTGTCCCAACTGGCCAATCACAGCGTGGCTGATCAGTGTTTCTACTATCGATATGTATTGACTTTTCTTGCAGTGCACGAACGCGCAGTGATCTCAGATAATTCAATCCTGCCATAATAATCATCAACAGCAGTGGTGTTCAAAGAACCAAATAAGCGAGATTATAATTAGCCAGATCTAAACTTCTCGGATGTCTCATTTGATCTCGGATGTATTAAGCGACGTACGAAGAACGGGCCCCTGGACTGAACACATCTACATGTCAATAGTCACTTATGGTTATAGCGCCACCAGCTGACAACAGGAAGTGACATGTTTACACTGATTATGCAATGTCCGATCTTTCCCTAACTTCACATGATTAATAAGAGTCCTGGGGCCCGTTCTTCGTACGTCGCTTAATACATCCGAGATCAAATGAGACATCCGAGAAGTTTAGATCTGGCTAATTATAATCTCGCTTATTTGGTTCTTTGAACACCACTGCTGTTGATGATTATTATGGCAGGATTGAATTATCTGAGATCACTGCGCGTTCGTGCACTGCAAGAAAAGTCAATACATATCGATAGTAGAAACACTGATCAGCCACGCTGTGATTGGCCAGTTGTTACAATGGCCAAGAACACGCCCATTTTTTAACCCCTGCAGTCTGAGAGCTATTGATGGAAGGCTGTGAACGTTTTATGTGACTGAATTTAAAAACCCAGTTAAAGCTACTTTAGTACATAAATCACCATAAATAATTCAATATTTTCTGTAAAAATATAATCTTGATATCTTTGCTATGCTTGTCAAAGATTGAAATTAATGATTGTAATTAAAATTTGATGCTCCTAAAGTACTTTAAGTCTCTTTTAAAAACAGTTAAATGCTATTTTGTCTGTTTGTAACAGCAACTTAAAAAGCAGAATAAAAAAACACAGGTGGTGGCCCTCCATCTTCATGTGATGTGCTGGCAGGAGTGATGTCTCTAAACTGGCTGATTGTATAGATAATCTCTGGAGCAGTTGCTCGTTCTTAAACCGACAGCCAATGCAACAATTTAATTCCTGATAAATAAAATTTTAATTGTAGTGTATTATTAAACAGTGTTTTCCTCTCTTTTGTGCAGTTGTAGATAATACACCAACACTTTTAGCAGTTTCCAATAATGTGGTAAATAAAGTATGATGTGCAGTAAGGGAATGGTAATGTTATTCTACATCAAAAGATTATAAAATACAACCGTTTCTGATAGCAATGCACATGACAGTAAAGAAATCCTCTCAGATGGTAGTCCTTTAGAGAAACTATATGCAAGTGGTTAAATAAGTTTACTTCAATTGCATTATTCTTAACTGATTTCTGACTATATTAGCAGTATTCCACGTTAACCGAAAGTCCTGCATCTGCTGAGTCTGCACAGAAAAGTGTAGTAAAGAAGATAAAGATATGTGAAAATATGTGCAAAAAACTTATTTGGTTATTTTGGTCATTTTTGTCACAGAACAGGGACAGGGTAACATATTTGTAGACAACGTTTTAAAAATAGAACAGATAGAAATTACTAAACGAAAACCCTTTTTATGCATGACATTGAAAGCTACTTGACAATCTAAAGACAAAACTAAAATAGGAGATTAGTTTATTCAAATGAAAATTATTTCACACTGAGTAATAGTCTTTATTGTACATAACATCTATTAGTGCTGGGTATGATTAATTGCTGTTTTTATTAAGGAAAATTCAAACAAATTTAAAATGAATGTGATCAGCATGTCATTCGTTTAAGAATAATAATCAAATACCTGTTACACAAAAACAAGTCGCACAAGTACAGAAAAAATATATTTGTTATATTATATATTTTTTAAATAACATCGCTTAAAGATTTAATTAATATATTCTTTTTTATTACGTGTTGAATTTGAAAAGCTCTTTATATTAATCATGCATCTTACGCAGATTGCGCTCGTATAATGAAGAATACGCGACTGCGTCAGACTTTCCGTATCACATCCGCTTAAAAAGGTACAAACTAATCTTGTTTACAAGAAATAAGCCTGCTCCCGAGCAGGTTTGAGCTTAGGGACCTGTTGCTATGACACCAAGTTTAGAATGAGCTTCGAAGAACCAAATAATCCAAGATCATGCCAAATCATCAACAATCAAATCCAGCTAACTGAGTTAGCGACGTACGAAGAACGGGCCCCTGGACTGAACACATCTACATGTCAATAGTCACCAGTGTTGGGCAAGTTACTAAAAAATTAGTAATTAGTTACAGTTACTAATTACTTCTTTTAAAAGTAACTGAATTACTCTACCGGTTACTGTATATCAAAAGTAATTAGTTACTTAGAAAAGTAACTTTTAAGTTACTTTTATGTCTGCTTTTTAAATGTAAATATGAACAGTACTGAACAGTCAAACAGTAAAATGATATGGATGGGCTATTTTACACATAAGACTCTAATATATCACATACTGTAGGAGCCTATTTTGCTTTAGATTCAACCTTTGAATATTTTTGTTAGAAATTATCTTAATATTTAAACTTAGTTTATTTATGTATATCATTTAGACCATTTAGACAAATATTCTGCATGTTTACAAAAATATAAAATGTGTTAAAATTGTGTAGTGTCTCTTTAAAAATTTGGAGACAATTGTGTCAACATGTCAAATTTTCTAAAATAAATTATAATTTTTCTGATTTCATATTTATTTTAATAAGTTAGAAACGTCTCCGCTGTGTCCTGCTGACAGGCACGATGCGTGTGCAGCAGATGAGGCAAATTATGGGTCCTCCGAAGGTTAGACCGTCTCATTTCAGTTCTCTTCGCGAACTTCTGAGCGCCTTGAATGGGCAAGTGCTCACCTTTTATTGCATGCTTAGTAGGGTGCAGCACTTGAATTGGAACACAGCTTGTGAAGCTTGCCACAGGGACTGCGCTCTTTGGTCATATATTGTTTGTTTTCTGTTGGATTTAAATGATACACAGGATTAAAGGAAGATATTTATTCAGAAAACGGAGTAGGCTACGTGGATTGTTTTGTCGGACGGACACAGAGCAAGTGGATTGTTTTGTCAGATGGACACAGAGCGAGTGGATTTTTTGTTCGGATACGGAGAGACTGAAACTAAAACTAAAAGCGAGCTCACACATACTATGGAGTTTTAACACGGGTGTACACCGCAGTGTGAATATTTTAGTGGAAACAACAATCGCGGATCGTTCTCTTCCATGAAGCCGATGTAAACATCTAAGAATATATGATCATTTCTTAGATTTATTACCTTTGTGGACTACAAATGCAAGTTGATGTCATACTGCGATTGCTTGGTGAAGATAATTTACAAACATGAGACCGGATGGATTATGACTTGCGCACAATTTTTAAACAAAGGTATGTTGTCCCGTTTAGATTTTTCATGTTCATTCTATATGCACTGTCAGCTATGATGAAGTGTAATGAATTATTGCGCCGCCAACTACAGTCCTGCGACGTCAGATATGTCTTGTCTATTTTTTACAAAATAGAGTAACGCGCGTAACGAACTCATTTAAATTTCAGTAATTGTAATTGCGTTACTTGATTTAAAAAAATAGTGGAGTTACAGTAACGCGTTACTCCCATCACTGATAGTCACTTATGATGCCAATAGTCAGTTACGGTCATAGCGCCACCAGCTGGTAACAGGAAGTAACATGTTTACAATGATAATGCAATGTCAGATTTGTCCCAAACTTCACATGATTGATAAGAGTCCTGGACAGAACACATCTACGTGCCAATATTTACATGTAGTCACTCATACACACACACACTCACTCACTCACTCTCTCTCTCTCTCATGCTATCTTACACGATGCTACCTCGCTGTCATTTGTAATTAGCAACAGGAAATGTGGCACATTATACTACACTTTTAAATGGTTCACCTATGTTTACATGCTTAAATGCCTATTTACTACTGTTCCCTTTAATTCTTCTCATGCCACGGCGTGGCGGTGTCAGGTGTGCGAGGGCCCTTCCATCACTGCTTGCAGTTTTAATTGATATTTGTAATTGTATTTTCACTAGTGAAATGTCACCATAGGTTGCCATTCAAATTCAATTGTTGATATCAAGAATTACATTTTCACTAGTAACAATGTTAATTCTTGATATCAACAATTCGATTCTTGATATCAAGAATTCAATTGTTGATATCAAGAATTCAATTGTTGATATCAAGAATTACATTACCACTAGTAACAATGTTAATTCTTGATATCAACAATTCGATTCTTGATATCAAGAATTCAATTCTTGATATCAACAATCGAGTTCTTGATATCAAGAATTCAATTGTTACTAGTTAAAATGTTGAGTCTTGATATCAATAATTTGATTGTCACTAGTGACAATTTTAATTTCTGATATCATGAATGGGATTGTTACTAGTAAGAAAGCCATTTTAGATATCTGAAATGATATTGATTAGTGATGGCGAAGTGAAGCTTTCTTGAAGCAGTGAAGCTTTCAACCCAATTGTATCGGAAAAAGGTTCATTACTCGAAGCTTTTCAAATCAGAGCTCAATGAGGACCTCTGCTGGTGAAAGTGCTGTTTCACAACATGTTCCACAACCAAACAACGTATTAATTTAATTATAAAAGCAAAACTTAATGGATTGACAAATTAAGGATAGATTCATAAATAAATGTAACACTATATTAAAACTTCTTAACACGCACCGGCCCGGCGGCGGTCCCTAGGGGGCGTTTTTACGTGTTTTTGTTCTTTGTTTAACATCAAATATTCAATCAACAATCATAAACTTTGCATTATTTGAAAGTTTAAACACTCAAAATTCATGTTCTGAGCTTATTTTTGCAATCAATACACTGGTGTGGATAAGATTAAATAAAATGCAGACGGAATGCATATAAAAAAATTTGTGGGTACTCACATGTCTTGCCATATGGTTCTGATCATCTCTGACAATTCCCAAAAACTTCAACGTACATTGCAACGTAAGGGTCCACTCTTCAAAAAGCATCCCACGTTTTAATCCAAAACAACGAAAAATAGTGATAAATCCAGCAATACCCTCCTTTATTTACATCCGCGCTTCCGCTAAGTATGATCGATCATGTTTATTTTCTATCAAATATCGAGTTTTATCAGTGAAAATCCATCTCTTCCTGCTTCGTTAGACTCTTCCGATAAATATCCCGCCCTATTTTTCTGTTTTGTTCAATCAGATAAGGTTTGACAACTCAAAATGAATCGGGAACACCGATTTGCCCAGACAGATGTCCTTCAGCTAACCATAGGCTTTTGACTGGATTACGCCAAAACAAAGCCAGCCAATGCTTAGTCAGCAAAGTTTTGATGGGCAGGGGTAGTAACCAATCATGAAACGATTACAAGGATTCAACTTACGTCAGTAAAGTGTACTTCTGCGCAAATCTACAGAAGCGCATGGAGAGGAATGCCCACGCCCCCTCCCTGCGCGTTTGTTTGTTTGGGTAGCATAGCAGCCGGCTAGGCTCTCCGGAGCCGCTGAGAAACCTCTCAAAGGTTAGATATAACATCTCCATTGTGGATTGTCGACTGCAGAGGACTTGTTTGTGTTGAGAGTGTTTTGGAGAAGTTGATAAAGAGCATGATGATCGCGGAGCAAAGATACAAGATTGGATATAAACAATCCGCGTCGTCGACGAGAGATGGACCGGACTATGAGCTCAGCTGCGCTCGCTTGGATAAAGTAAGTGGATTCTTTTGTTCATTAGTTATTTTACGTTACATTTCTAGTTTCTTGTTAGCTGTTTTGATTATAAAGTAACAGTGGAGATGACTAAAATACGAGTTTTACATGGTTTCATTTTCTATGACATGTTATATAAATGAATCATTTTTATAGCTATATGAATCAAATGCACAGAATATACAAACTAAAAACAAGATATGTGGTGGAAAATATGAGTATTACCAGCTGAGAAATATAGGTTATTTGGCAAACATAAGACATTTGTAATTATAAATATATTCATGTAATGTGTGTATGTGTGTATGTATTATGTTCATGTATATTACATCATAGTTTCTCATACAAATAGTTGTATGTCTCTAACTTTTGACTCAAACTAAAATCCTCTCTTGCTTTGTGTGTGTCTGTGTTGTGTTGTGATGTGATGTGATGTAACAGGTCTTCAGCTGACATCCAGAGGAGGACTGGAATCAAAAACAATAAACCTAGGGAATTTAATGACTTGCGCCCTGTTGCCCTAACATCTACAGTAATGAAATGTTTTGAAAAAATAATCCTGAAACAGATTTTGGGGGAGGTTACTCCATCCCTAGATCCAAACCAATTTGCATATCGTGCAGAGAGAGGGGTTGAAGATGCACTGCTGACTTTGACAAACAACATATATGAGCACCTTGAACAGGCAGAGAGTCTTGTTAAAATCGTGTTCATAGACTTCAGCAGTGCCTTTAATACAATCCAACCCCACCTGATGGTAAAAAAATTGGTACACCTGGAGGTTAACCCAAGATTAGTTCTGTGGATTTTTGACTTCCTGACGAACCGCAGTCAACAGGTTAAATTCAATTCATGTGTCTCATCGTTAAAGCTATTAATACAGGAGCACCACAAGGGTGCGTTTTGTCCCCCATTCTGTACACCTTATATACTAATAGTTGCCAAGCAACCTCCTCAAATCACACCTTTTTGAAATACGCTGATGATACAGCATTAGTGGGTTTTGTAAAACCTAATGCTGCATCCCTAGAAGGTTTTGAGAGAGAGGTGCAGGGTTTTATTGATTGGTGTACAGATAATTTCCTTGTGGTTAACCCAAAGAAAACAAAGGAGATGATTATAGATTTTACTAAAAAGGGAACTATAGTTCCACTATCAAATATAAATGGGGTAGCAGTAGAGCGGGTCACAACATATACATATTTGGGGGTTGAGATAGACAATAAACTGACTTTTAATGAATGTGCACAAAATAAGTCTAAAATGTTGCAGAAGAGGATGTTTTTCCTAAGAAAACTTAATCATTTTAGAATAGACAGCTGTATTCTACAGATGTTTTATAAAGCTCTCTTGCAGAGTGTTTTATCATTTGGCCTTATCTGTGCATTTGGTAATATGTACATTAAGGACCAGAATAAACTGCAACGAATAATCAAAACAGCTAGTAAGATCATTGGAGTTGATCAAACATCTGTGGCTCAACTATACAATGACCTTAGTTTAAAAAAGACAGAACAAATTTTAAAGGATCCAACCCACCCTCTTCATCAGAGTTTTTTAAAAAGCTATAGGTCAAGTGGCAGACTTCTGCAAAAGAAAATTAGGACCACAAGGTACAGTAAGTCTTTCGTGCCTACAGCAATTAGACTGTACAACAATAGAATTAAAAATTCTTAGGCATTTTAAAATATGAGCATACTGTGTATGTTAGCACTAAGCTAGTTTTCAATGCTTATTTATTTTTCTGTTTGGATTGTGTTTTTGTGTGTTTTGTTCTCAATGTTTAAATGTTTTTAATGTCTACTGTATTTATATTTTTATGTTTTTATTGTTTGGAGCGTGTAAGGTGACCATATGAATTTCCTACCTGTGGATAATAAAGTTTACCTTGACCTTGACCTTGAGTGCATTCATGAGCGACCACATTCAAAATAGCAAGTATTTTGTTATAATGTGCAAATGTTTTTTTCTGAAATAGTTTTTTCTATGTGCTTTGGTGGGCAGAAAAGTTCTGAATTGATATACATCATGTAATATGTAGTCCTGACTCATTTTCTTTTGATAATCATGTCATTTTGTTATCATGTGTATATTTGGAGTTTCCAAGTGCACTTTTTCTGAAAGAACGCCTGGACTTTTTTGAAATAAAAGCTCACAGAAACAACATTTTTTGGAGTATCATTCTCAAATTTGAATCACAGCATGGTCAGACATTCAGTTTACCTATATGGTGTTCCCAGGTGTCTCAGATGACCATTTCATACCTTTTTTGCTAAGTGAATGTTATTTAAAGAAAAACGGAAGTCATTTAATGTATATTTTACCTTGTTTTACTCTGTTTCTTTACTACTCTGAGTTGTTATGACTATTAGGCAACAATATGTCAAGTGTCTAGTTTCAAACAAGACCAGAATTATGAATATAGACCATAGGGTTTAAGAGCTGCAGACGTTTTAGTTTGGAGTTGTCGTTTTTCAGAAAATGCTCAAAAATAGAAGTGCTGGCTAACAGGTTAAATACATGACCAAAGCATGTTCCATTTCATGCGAATGGTACTTCAAACAAAAATAACAAATTAAGGATAGACCTTGTCTCAAAAGTATAAAGTGTGAACCAATAAAAAAAGATATCATGGTATTAAGTGGTGCAGAAAAGGCTTTTTACTACTAATATATTCTATATATATCATAAACTCACTATACAGTAATCGATTCCGTGTAATGCAATACTCCAATACAACCCATGAGAGCGCGCCACGCATCGCACAATTCTCAACCTTTGAATCAGATAACGAAGCAGTCACGTGGGTGTGTGTGAAACGAAGCTTCGGACGTCATTGGTCATGTGATTTTGCCAGAATGAATCAAGCTTCGATACAAAGCTTCAATGAAAATCGGTTCGTTTTTTTGACACACGCTTCGGAGCTTCGGTGTCACTGGTAACATCACTAATATTGATATCAGAAATACAATTTCAGATAACAGAAATTAACATTGTTACTAGTGACAATCGAATTATTGATATCAAGAATTAACATTTTAACTAGTAACAATTGAATTCTTGATATCAAGAACTCGATTGTTGATATCAATAATTTAATTCTTGATATCAAGAATTTAATTATTGATATCAACAATTAACATTGTTACTAGTGGAAATGTAATTCTTAATATCAAGAATTGAATTTGAATGGCAGCCTATGGTGATATTTCACTTGTGAAAATACAATTACATATATCAAGAATTTAATTGTTGATATCAAGAATTGAATTGTTGATATGAAGAATTAAATTGTTGATATGAAGAATTACCATTGTTACTAGTGGAAATGTAATTGTTGATACCAAGAATTGCCATTGTTACTAGTAGAAATGTAATTTCTGATGTCAATAATGAAAATTTTAACTAGTGAAAACTGAATTGTTGATATCAAGAACACAACGAATAAAAGTTAAAACGGCTTGCCATAGACACGCTGCTTTTGTCATACAATCTAAAAAGTGTTTTGCACTATGGTTTATCAGTTTAACTATTTACTGTCTTCATTTTAGATATGATTGGAATAAACACAGACCATCTAAGTGAACTGAGTGAGATGGATGAAAAACATCAGAATGTAAAAAGAAAACGTAATGTTTCACAGAAAGGATCTCTTTACAAAAAGAGTTTCAGAAAAGATGGACGCCCTGCTGATCACAAGAGGACTCACGGCGAGGAGAAGACATTCAGATGTCAACACTGTGAAAAGAGTTTTGGAACAAAAGGTAACCTTAAAGTACATGTGAGGATTCACACCGGAGAGAAACCGTTAGTAGTTATATAGGACCGGCACTCGTCAAACTTTTATGACCCCCTCCCCCACCCGGTGACAGTTGCTGTCTGACAGGTCGTTTTTATGACCCTTTGACAGGGGGGCGGGACCATCAATCAAAAGCTGTACAAGTTGTCAACTTTAGACAGAAAGTATTTAATGGTTTTATTGCCGGTCATTTAGAGTGATTGTTTTTCCTGAGTGTGTTTTATGTCAAGCGTATGGTGTCATGTTTAATGACGGCTCGTGTTTGGACATTTACTGTTTATTGACATTTGATGTCAGATCTCAACCATCCTCCCAACTTTGCTCGCCCCGTGCGCTTCTCAATACTGACTTTCACACCGCGGGTGTGTTGTTGAATCTAAAGTTTTGCAACAGCATAAGTTTATTTAAAGGCAATCACTAATCATATATATATATATATATTAGATGTACCAGGCTACGCTTAAAGCCGATGTTTTCTATCGAGCTATAGTTTCTGATCAGACACAAAGTCTGAACTAAATAAAATTTTAAACGGTTCACGAAGTCCGGGAATCTTTTCATGACCTGGTCTACAGTTTCACGCGTATTAAAGATCCGGCGGTGTCTGACAAAGCGTCGGGTGATTGTTCATATCTGTCATTTAAAATAAAGTTAATAAATGTAATTCTGTCCACTATGGCAAAATAGGAATTTATTTTAGATTTAGGGGAATCTTTAACCATGTCTCTGATTAAAACTTTTGATTGTAACATCACAAGTTATTTAATTAAATATTCTGTATATGGGTATAGTTTAAGCAATGACCTGAGCCATTACCTTCGGAGCCGTCAATACTACATTCTTTAGACGATAGTCTAAACTAAATAAATTTTAAACGGTTCAGGAATTCCGTGAATCTTTTCATAACCTGCACTATAGTTTCACGCGTATTAAAGATCCGGCGGTGCCTGACAAAGCGCCGGGTGAGTGTTCATATCTGCCATTTTAAAATAATGTTAATAAATGTAATTCAGTCCACTATGGCAAAATAGGATTTTATTTTAGATTTAGTGGAATCTTTAACCAAGTCTCTGATTAAGACATGTGTATACGTGCACAGATGGTGACAGAGAAACTTATATATGACGTTAATAATCTTTTAAATGTTTTTAAGACGTATTCACCCCATTTTGGGGTTTTATTTTTAATTAAAGGCTTCTTAAAACATGTGTGAATATGTGTATATTATACAAAGAGTCTTATATTGTCTGCTCTGACAAAAATAAAGTATTTTTTAGG